>NC_090653.1:20822140-21122140 GCF_040937935.1 Hyperolius riggenbachi | reverse complement strand
CATTTTTTCATTTTGCATCCATCACTAATTACAAGCCCATATCTGCAAAAACAACAGTACATATTCAAGTTCAGTCCCTAAGATAACTATTAATGTATTTTTTTTAAATGTCATTTTTTTAATATGCACAAATGTTTTTGGTAACTAAGGGAGAGTTAATTTTAATGGGAAATTTATGTATTAGTGTTTAATGTGTTAGGATGTAATTTACTATTTGACCACTAGCTGCCTCCCCTCCCTCCTGTATTCCTCTGTGTTCTAAACAGTACACAGAGGAAGTAATGTGTGTATGTCGTAGTTTTGTTTTTGTACATGACCGAAGGCAATTCATCGATGCCGGCAATAATTCACATGCTCATAGATCGTTGATTGAGAACTGTGTTCCCATTCACCGATCTCTGTAGTAATGGTCGGCCATTAGAATATGTGTGGGAATGTGTACGATTGCGAGCAGGCAGTGCACACAGCAGCAGATGAATGTCTACCTCCCTGGGATTTTAAATGAATTCCTGCAGGCTGTAGATATAGCGCACGTTGCGCAGTAACTAGTTAAAGGATACCCGAAGTGACATGTGACATGATGAGATAGACATGTGTATGTACAGTGCCTAGCACACAAATAACTACGCTGTGTTCCTTTTTTTTCTTTCTCTGCCTGAAAGAGTTAAATGTCAGGTATGTAAGTGGCTGACTCAGTCCTGACAGGAAGTGACTACAGTGTGACCCTCATTGATAAGAAATTCCAACTATAAAACACTTTCCTTGCAGAAAATGGCTTCTGAGAGCAGGAAAGGGATACAAAGGGCCAATAGTTCATACAGGGTTGGCCATTTATATGGATACACCTTAATAAAATGGGAATGGTTGGTGATATTAAATTCCTGTTTGTGGCACATTAGTATATGTGAGGGGGGAAACTTTTCAAGATGGGTGGTGACCATGTCGGCCATTTTGATGTTGGCCATTTTAAATCCAACTTTTGTTTTTTCAATAGGAAGAGGGTCATGTGACATAAAACTTATTGGAAATTTTACAAGAAAAACAGTGGTGTGCTTAGTTTTAACGTAACTTTAATCTTTCATGAGTTACTTACAAGTTTCTGACCACTTATAAAGTGTGTTCAATGTGCTGCCCATTGTGCTGGGTTGTCAATGCAACCCTCTTCTCCCACTCTTCTCCCACTCCTCACACACTGATAGCAACACTGCAGGAGAAATGCTAGCACAGGCTTCCAGTATCCGCAGTTTCAGATGTTATGCTTCTCAGCCCCCCCAACAGCTGCAATGTTTTCTGTGGGTGTAATCATAGCCAAGCCATTGCTGAGATTCATATATTCATCTCATCGTATTAAACATACTTGGCTCTGTTAATTATTTGCTTTTCTAATTTGATCTGGTAGCAATATTTTTCTTTCAGGAAACGTCCTGTGTACAGTACACTTTGCAATATAAACCCTGCAGGGCGATTTGCTTATGAACCAATAAAATATCATATCCTTAGTGTGAATGTATAATAGTTCCTTTCACTGCACACAACCCAGCTTCTGTACATGGCTACTTTGAAGCAATGTAGTTTAGTTTCTCTAAGGGCCCATTTCCACACGCTGAAGAACTGTATGCTCAGCAAGCAGTTACCAGGCAGCAGCAAGCAGTTGTGAAAGTTTGAGAGGCTTTTCAACTGCTTATGGAAAAGGCCCTTAAAAGTACTTAGAAGATGTAATTGCCACAGTCATGCATTGTCAGCCAGATCTGTCTATCTCACTAATATTATAAATGAAAAAGTTTGGATGTTCGGATGTTTTGGATGTTTGTTACTAAAACATGCAACAATGGCTGATCGGATTTAAATGGAATTTGGCAAACACATAGTACATTACCTGGAATAACACAGAATAGATACTTTTTATCCCCATAACCAAAAAGTGGGTGGAGACAAATACAAATTTTACTGGGAAAAGGTAAACTGCAGCCATTCTTACACTGTTAATGACAAGGCTCTCAATCTTTGCACAGTTGTTCACTAGGTGATTAGGAGTAATATTCAGAAAAGTGGGTGGAGCCTACAAAAGCCAATCAAAATTCACCTATTGATTTTCAAGGGAAATATTTCATTGCTGCCATTTTTTGCACTGTTAATGGCACAAACCTCAAACCTGGTACAGTTGGTCATTGGGTGACTGGGGTTAAAATTCAGAAAAGGGGGTGGAGCCACAGCCAATCAGATTTGTTCCATTTCAATGCAAATTATTGATGCCAAAGGCCGCAAAGCTCACAAACTTGGTCATTGAGTAATTGAGTAATTGTGTGTTAGGGTTAGAAAAAGTGGGTGGAGACAAAACCAGCCATATACATACCTGGGCAACACCGGGTCATCAGCTAGTAATTAAATATCCACAGATTCAGTCAACCTTCCCAAGACCTTCCCTGCATGATGTTCTTGGTGGGGAAACTCAATAATCCTCATTTAACTTCATGTGCTGCACATCTCGTATCTTCACAGCATAAACAACTGCCTTCAGATGACCCCAAAGATAAAAGTCTAAGGAGGTCAGATCGGGAGACCTTGGGGGCCATTCAACTGGCCCACGACGACCAATCCACTTTCCATGAAACTGTTCATCTAGGAATGCTCGGACCTGACACCCATAATGTGGTGGTGCACCATTGGCCAACTTCAAAATGGCCGCCATGGTCACCACCCATCTTGAAAAGTTCCCCCCCTCATATATACTAATGTGCCACAAACAGGAAGTTAATATCACCAACCATTCCCATTTTATTAATGTGTATCCATATAAATGGCCCAACCTGTAGATTTTAGCTCTGGCATACTTCAAATGAATGTGTCATTGAGCAAAAACAATAAAACAGTAAAAACTTAAAAAAGGTACATTTAAATATAAAATATAACTGTGGAATATCTTAAAAAAATCATTTTTAGGAGAAGGAGGATAGAGACAATTTTCATTAGTTTATTTTCACCTCGGGTGTCCTTTAAAGTCAATGCCTAGTCCCAAATTCCCAATTGCAGTTTCACTTACAGCGTGTACATTATGCAACTGACCACTATGAATCCATCCTCAAACATATTTATAAGGATTAGTCCCGTAACACATAAAGTAAACTATGACAGCACTGTAAGCTTGCTCTTTAAGGTACCCGATCCAATTCACTTTTTCTCCTAAGTTTTCTCCGTGGTGGTAGTTTTATAAATAATACTAGCTGATTGCCCAGCGTTGCCCGTGTATGTATTTGGCTGGTGTTGGCTCCGCCTACTTTTTCTAACCCTAACACACAATTACTCACTGACCAAGTTTGTGAGCTTTGCGGTCTTTGGTATCAATAATCTGCATTGAAATGAAACAAATCTGATGGGCTGTGTGTGGCTCCACCCCCTTTTCTGAATTTGAACCCCAGTCACCTAATAACCAACTGTACCAGGTTTGAGGCCTGTGCCATTAACAGTTCAAGAATGGTAGCAATTAAATATTCCCCTTGAAAAGCAACAGGTGAAGTTTGATTCACTTTTGTAGGCTCCACCCACTTTTCTGAATATTAATACCAGTCACCCAGTGACCAACTGTGCAAAGTTTAAAAACCCTGCCATTAACAGTGTAAGAATGGCTGCAGTTTACATTTTCCCAGTGAAATTTGTATTTATCTCCACCCACTGATGACCCGGCGTTGCTCGGGTATGTATTTGACTGGTGTTGGCTCCACCCACTTTCTAACCCTAACACACAAACACTCAATGACAAAGTTTGTGAGCTTTGGGGTCCATGGCATCAATAATTTGTATATTCCCATAGAAATTAAACAAATTAGATAGGCTGTTTGTGGCTCCGCCCCTCTCCAGCATTTGAACCCCAGTCACCCAATGACCAACTGTAGCAGGTTTGAGGCATCTGCTATTAACAGTGTAAAAATGGCAGCAATTTAAATATTCCACTTGAAAATCAACAGGTGAATTTTGATTGGCTTTTATAGGCTCCACCCACCTGAATACTAATCTCAGTCACTCAGTGACCATCAGGGCAAAGTTTGGGAACCCTGAAATAAACAGTGTAAGAAGGGCTGTAATTTACACTTTCCCAGTGAAATTTGTTTTTGGCTCCGCCCACTTTTTGTAACCTGGACACAAAGTCCCTAATCAATGCCCAAGTTTGTGAGTTTTGGGGTCCTTGGCATCAATAATTTGTATTTTCCCATGAAATGAAACAAATCTGATTCACGGTTTGTGGCTCTGTCCCCTTTTCTGAATTTGAACCTCAGTGACCCAATGACCAACTGTACCAGGTTTAAGGCTTGTGCCATTAACAGTGCAAGAATGGCAGCAATTTTAATATTCTCCTTGAAAAGTGACATGTGATTTTTGATTGGCATTTTTAGGCTCCACCCACTTTTCTGAATATTAATCCCAATCACCCAGTAACCAGCTATGCTAAGTTTGAGAACCCTGCCATTAACAGTGAAGAAGGACTGCAGTTTACAATTTCCCAGAAAAATCTGTTTTTAACTCCACCCACTTTTTGTAACCTTGACACACAGTCACTACTCAATGACCAAGTTTGTGAGCTTTTGGGTTCCTGGCATCAAAATTGTGCTAATGGAAGCAGTTTATCCAGCAAAGAAATCTGGCTGTTTTTGGCTCCACCCCTTTGCTGAATTTGAACCCCAAACACTTAACGACTGACTGTAGCAGGTTTGAGGCCTCTGCTATTAACAGTGTGAGAATGACTGCAGTTTCAATATTCCCCTTGAAAATCAATAGGTGAATTTTGATTGGCTCTTGTAGGCTCCACCTACTTTTCCGAATATTAATCCTAGTCACCCAGTGACCAACTGTGTGAAGTTTGAGAACCCTGCCATTAACGGTGTAAGAAAAGCTGCAGTTTACATTTCCCCATGTAAAAAGTTAGTTGTTTTTGGCTCCGCCCACTATTTCTAATCTTGACATAGTCACTTAATGACCAAGTTTATGAGCTTTGGGGTCTTTGGCATCAATAAGTTGCATTTTACCATTAAAATTAAACAAATCTATTTGGCTGTTTTTGGCCCGCTCCCTTCAGAATTTAAACCCCAGTCTCCCAGTGACTGACTGTAGCAGATGTAAGGCCTCTGCCATTAAGAGTGCATGAATGGCAGCAATGTAAATATTCCCCTTGAAAATCAAAAGGTGAATTTTGATTGGCTGCTGTAGGCTCCACCCACTTTTCTGAATATTAGTCCCAGTCACCCAGTGGCCAACTGTGTCACATTTGAGAACCCTGCTAATAACAGAATGGCTGAAATCAATCTAACAAATCTGATTGGCTGTTTGTGGCTCCACCCCTTCAGTGAATTTGGACACCAGTCACCCAATGACTGACTGTATCAGGTTTGAGGCCTCTGCCACTAACAGTGTAAGAATGGTAGCAATGTGAATATTCCCCTTGAAAATCAATGGGTACATTTTGATTGGCTGTTGTAGGCTCCACCCACATTTCTGAATAATAATCCCAGTCACCCAGTGGCCAATTGTGTAAAGCTTGAGAACCCTGCAATGTAAAAAATGAAGGTGTTGGCACCGCCCACTTTTTCTAACCTTGACATACAGTCACTCAATTATCAAGTTTTTCAGCTTTGGGGTCCTTGGTATCAATACTTTGTATATTCCCATTGAAAAATAAACAAATCTGGCTGTTTGTGGCTCCGCCCCTTCCTGAATTTGGACCCTAGTCACCCAGTCACCAACTGTACCAGGTTTGAGGCATCTGCTTTTAACAGTATAAGAGAATGGTAGCAGATGAAATATTCCCTTTGAAAATCAAAAGGTGTATTTTTATTGGCTGTTGTAGGCTCCACCCACCTTCCAAAATCTTAATCTGTCACCCAATGACCAACTGTGCAAAGTTTGAGAACCCTGCCATTAACGGTGTAAGAATGGCTGCAGTTTATATTTTCCCAGTAAAAGTTGTTTTGGCTCCACCCACTTTTTGTAACCTTGACACACAGTCACTCAATGACCAAGTTTGTGAGCTGTCAGGTTCCTGGCATCAAAAATGTGTGAATGGAAGCAGTTTATCCACCAAAGAAATCTGATTGGCTGTTTGTAGCCCCACCCCTTAAGTGAATTTGGACCCCAGTCACCCATTGACCGACTGTAGCAAGTTTGAAGCCTCTGCCATTAAAAGTGTAAGAATAGCAGCAGTTTAAATATTCCCCTTGAAAATCAATAGGTGAATTTTGATTGGCTGTTGTAGGCTCCACCCATTTTCTTGAATCTTAATCACATTCACCCAGTGACCAAGTGTACCAAGTTTGAGAACCCTGCGATTAACAGTCTAAGAATGGCTGCAGTTTACATTTTCCCATTTAAAATGAACGGCTGAAATTTGATTGGCTGTTTTATGCTCCGCCCACTTTTCCTGGATTTGTAACCTCGGTCACCAAGTGACCAACTGTGCCAAGTGTGGGGACTCTGGCTTGATTACTGTGAGAATGGCAGCCTTTTACATTTTTTCCATTGACATGAATGGGTGAAATCTGATTAGCTGTTTGTAGCTCCGCCCAGGTGGGCAGGGGGGCCGCGAGACCCCCAGAACATATCATCCCAGGTAGTAAGGGATCTGTATACCAAGTTTCGTTCAAATCGGTCAAGCCGTTTTCGCGTGATCGCAGCACATACACACACACACACACACACACACACACACACACACACACACACACACACACACACACACACACACACACACACACACACACACACACACACACACACATACACATACACATACACACACACACACACACACACACACACACATACACACACACACACACACACACACACACACACACACACACACACACACACACACACACACACACACACACACACATACACATACACATACACACACACACACACACACATACACACACACACATACACACACACACATACACACACACACACACACACACACACACACACACACACACACACATACACATACACATACACACACACACACACACACATACACACACACACATACACACACACACATACACACACACACATACACACACACACACACACACACACACACACACACACACACACACACACACACACATACACATACACATACACACACACACACACACACATACACACACACACACACACACACATACACACACACACACACACACACACACACACACACACACACACACACACACACACACACACACACACACACACACACACACACACACACACACACACACACACACACATACATCCGATTTTATATATATAGTTACCATTTAAGCATTTAACTTTTGGAAGTACTTTTTCACTTGCTTTTCAATACTTTTTCAATTGCAGTGAAAAAGTTATTTGAAACCGAAGATGAAAAATTATCTCCTAGACGTGAATTGGATCGGTTCCCATTGCCCTGATCCAATTCACTTTGGCCCACATGCAATTAATTTTCCTCCTAAGTTTTCCAAGACATAAATAATTTTAATCTTGTCTTGACAATAACTTTTCAGGCTTTTGCAATTTTACCGCTTGATATATAACCTAATACCTTAGAGTCCTTGGGTTAATAACCCTGTTTTAATGAAGGGTTTTGTTATTGGAACAGTAGATTGTGATTGTTTATGTCCAGCGCACGTCTTATCAGTATTCAATACCTTATCAATAAAATGCCTTTAAGTCACCAGCAAGTA
Source organism: Hyperolius riggenbachi (assembly GCF_040937935.1). NCBI lineage: Eukaryota > Metazoa > Chordata > Amphibia > Anura > Hyperoliidae > Hyperolius > Hyperolius riggenbachi. Next base: position 21,114,413 of record NC_090653.1, on the reverse strand, counting down.
GTGATGCTCATTACGACCTCGTGATGACGGAATAGCGGTTATTCACGAGCATTTTTTCTATATCCGACATCGTGATCCGAATTCGTGATTGCCTCTCGATCACAGATTCAGTTCTGAATGCACTCCTGATCATGGTCCAAATCCGGGTCGTGATCATGGATTTAGCGGTGATCGTGGCCGTGATGAAAACTGCCAAAACCCGCCGACTTTAGCAGTTATTAGCAAAGCCCCCTTACATGATATAAACACCAAATTTGCCAGATATGTTAAGTAGAACAGTGGGAATTTTTTTTTTCAAAAAAGACCTTATAGTTTTTGGGAAAATCGATTTTAACATTTCAAAGGAAAATAGTATACATTTAAATGCGGTAAATGACAGTTAATGTATTTACCGCATTTACATGTATACTTTTTACCTTTGAAACTTCCTTTGAAAACTTTAACCACTTCAGCCTACAGGGTTGAGATTTTTTTACATCTGAGCAACTTTCACCTCCCATTCATTTGCCAATAACTTTAGCACTACTCATCACAATGTATTGATATATATCTTGTTTTTTCCGCCACCAATTAGGCTTTCTGTGGGTGATACATTTTGCTGAGAATTAATTTATTTCTAAATCCATTTTAACAGGAATATTAAGAAAGAAATGGAAAAAAATCATTATTGCTCAGCTTTTGGCCTTTATAGTTTGAAATGAATACATGCTACCATAATTAAAACCTAGGTACTTTATTTACCAATTTGTCCCGCTTGTTACACCATTTAAATTATGTCCCTATCACAATGTATGGCACCGATATTTAATTTGGAAATAAAGGTGCATTTTTTCAATTTGCGTCCATCACTATTTAGAAGCCCATAATTTAATAAATCATATTGATTTACTCCGTTGACATGAATATTTAAAAAGTTCAGACCCTTAGGTAACTATTTATGTTTTTTTATTTTTTTATTATTGTAATTTTTCATTTTATTTTTTATTAAAACTTGTATCTTGTATGTGGGTATTTTTTGGTGTGGGAGGTAAACAGGGGATTTTAAATGTTTTAAAATGTATTTATTCTCTACAAAGTGTTTTTTGGTGTAGTTTGCTATTTGGCCACAAGATGGCCACAGTCAAAAAGTCCTGGGAGCGATCGATCTCGCTCCCAGGAAGAAGTATGAAGACGGGGAACTTTTTGATCTCAGAAAAGCCGCAGCGTCTAAAGAGACGCTGTCGGCTTTTCTCCGGGGGGGGGGGGGGGGGGGGGGTCCGATCAGTGAAAGGGATTTATAATCCCTTTCATTGACCATCCAGTTAGGATGAAGTGGTTAAAATCGATTTTCTCAAAAACTATAAGGTCTTTTTGAAAAAAAAAATTCCCACTGTTCTACTTAACATATCTGGCAAATTTGGTGTTTATATCGTGTAAGGGGACTTTACTATTAACTGCTAAAATTCGGGGGGGTTTTAATCACAAATACTTTTTTTCATTTGAAACTTTAAAATTGATTTTCTCAAAAACGATTAGGTCTTTTTGAATTTTTTTTAAGTTGTAGCCACTGATCACCGTTATAATCCATGCAATTTTGGTGATTGTAGCATGTATGGGGGCTTTTGCTATTAACGTTAAAGTCAAATCTGTGATCACGGATTCTACATGTAATCACAGCTAAAATCCGAGTCAAATCCGGATCACAATCACGGCATATTCGGATTTCGATTCTGCCGTGGTCGGATTTACTTGAATGATTGGGGGTATCCGAGCAACACTACCAGCAAGCAAGAAAATAATTCAAATAATTTTGACAGTACCTTTTCACTTACATTTTAGTACTTTCAATAGCAGAGGGCTGAGAAGTTATTTTAAACAGAGGCCTAGATGCAATCAACTTTTTCTCCTGAGTTATCTCCTAGGAGATCATTTTTTATCTTCTATTTAAAATAATTTTTCAGCACTTTGTAATTGAAAAAGTACCATGAATTAAATTTAAATCAAAATTATTTTGATTGTTTTCTTGCTCGCTGGTTGTTTAAAAGAAGACCGAGGCGAAAATAAACTAATGAAATAAACAATTGTATCTATCTTCCCTCTCCTACAATTGACTTTTTAAGATATTCCACAGTTTTATTTTACATTTAAATCTACTTTTTAAGTTTTAACTGTTTTATTGTTTTTGCTCAATGACACATTCATTGAAGTATGCCAGAGCTAAAATCTATGCACTAGTGTTCCTTTTTATCTCTTTCCTGCTCTCAGAAGCAATTTTCTGCTAGGAAAGTGTTTTATAGTTGGAATTTCTTATCAGTGAGGGTCACACTGTAGTCACTTCCTGTCTGAGTCAGGACTGAGTCAGCCACTTACATACCTGATATTTAACTCTTTCAGGCAGAGAAAGAAAAAAAGAACACAGCTTAGCTATTATTGTGCTTGGCGCTGTACATACACATGTCTATCTCATCATGTCGCATGTCACCTCGGGTATCCTTTAAAAGGCATTTTATTGTCAAGTTTGAAAATATCACGCAGGAGAAAACTCAGGAGAAAAAGTTAATTGCAAAAGGGCCAGGGGTTATGAGAAAAAGGTCACTTGAATAAGGATCAAAGAGTGAAGAAGTTTTGCAACACTGTCCTATTAATTCCTGTAAACTTGGCTGCAACACCAATAGTCCCAGTTAAACTGTTTTTTTTTTTTTCAAAAACTGGATAAAACAGACGTCAACGGTTTATATTAAAATCTTACCTCTTTTATCTTTTCATTGCATTCATCTAAAGGGTTTAAATCGCCTGAAAGAACAATCAAAAGTGATATACAATATAAAAATATATATGTCTCCTAACATACAGCATAATAGAGATTCATTAAATGTTTGCATCATCATATACTGAGCACACAGGAGATGTTATCCATACATACCCTGACAGAGGCTGAGGCCAATGAGAGTGAAGAGGATAGCGATCTTCATGGTGGAGAGTTGTGGAAATCACACAGGTTGTGTCTCTGAGGCTGGCCCAGCTCCTCTGGTATAGCAGTAAAAGCCACTGACATCATAAGACGCACAATACTGTACATCACTGCCCACACTGGAACACATCCCAGCTACTGAAAAGTCTTTGTGTATTTTAATATCATAATTTGGCAGCAGCTAAGAATAGAATTTATCTTCCCAAATATCTCACAACCTACATTTAAAGTGAACTTAGTCACACCAGCAGGGACGTAGCAATAGGGGTTGCAGAGGTTGTGACCTCATCAAAGCCCTTGGGCCAGAAGGGCCCCGAAGGGCCCTCCCTCAACTACTGTATTAGTTCTCTATTGGTCCTGTGCTCATAATAATCACTTCTATAGATACTTTGAATAGTAGTGATCATTGATACACCGTTTCCCATCCTCTTCTTGCACTTTTGACACTGCAGCTGTCCTTGGCAGGTTTTGGTGCGCCGTATTAAATTTTTATGTATAGAGTAGTGTTGAGCGAACAGTGTTCGCCACTGTTCGGGTTCTGCAGAACATCACCCTGTTCGGGTGATGTTCGAGTTCGGCCGAACACCTGATAGTGTTCGGCCAAACTGTTCGGCCATATGGCGTTCGGCTAGCGCTGTGATTGGCCGAACGGGTCACATGGTTCGGACCCGAACGCGCTCTGATTGGCCGAACGGGTCACGTGGTTCGGGTAAATAAATACCCGATCCACGTCATTTCTCCGCCATTTGTCTGTGGGTTTAGCTTTGGGTAGGCAGGCAGGGTAGTTCTCTCTCCAGCCAGGCTAGCCAGGGTCCCCCCAGTCATTGTGTCGCTGCTGGGAACAGTGGTACACCGCTCACCCACACTATATAGCATTGTGTTTACTGCCACTCTGTGTCTCTGCTGGGAACAGTAGTACACCGCTCACCCACACTATATAGCATTGTGTTTACTGCCACTCTGTGTCTCTGCTGGGAACAGTAGTACACCGCTCACCCTGTATAGCATTGTGCTCTGTGTCGCTGCTGGGAATAGTAGTACACCGCTCACCCACCACTGTATAGCATTGTGTTTACTGCCACTCTGTGTCTCTGCTGGGAACAGTAGTACACCGCTCACCCACCACTGTATAGCATTGTGCTCTGTGTCGCTGCTGGGAACAGTAGTACACCGCTCACCAACCCACCACTGTATAGCATTGTGCTCTGTGTCGCTGCTGGGAATAGTAGTACACCGCTCACCCACCACTGTATAGCATTGTGCTCTGTGTCTCTGCTGGGAACAGTAGTACACCGCTCACCCACCACTGTATAGCATTGTGCTCTGTGTCGCTGCTGGGAACAGTAGTACACCGCTCACCAACCCACCACTGTATAGCATTGTGCTCTGTGTCGCTGCTGGGAATAGTAGTACACCGCTCACCCACCACTGTATAGCATTGTGCTCTGTGTCGCTGCTGGGAACAGTAGTACACCGCTCACCCACCACTGTATAGCATTGTGCTCTGTGTCGCTGCTGGGAACAGTAGTACACCGCTCACCCACACTATATAGCATTGTGTTTACTGCCACTCTGTGTCTCTGCTGGGAACAGTAGTACACCGCTCACCCGCCACTGTATAGCATTGTGCTCTGTGTCGCTGCTGGGAATAGTAGTACACCGCTCACCCACCACTGTATAGCATTGTGCTCTGTGTCGCTGCTGGGAACCGTAGTACACCGCTCACCCACACTATATAGCATTGTGTTTACTGCCACTCTGTGTCTCTGCTGGGAACAGTAGTACACCGCTCACCCTGTATAGCATTGTGCTCTGTGTCGCTGCTGGGAATAGTAGTACACCGCTCACCCACCACTGTATAGCATTGTGTTTACTGCCACTCTGTGTCTCTGCTGGGAACAGTAGTACACCGCTCACCCACCACTGTATAGCATTGTGCTCTGTGTCGCTGCTGGGAACAGTAGTACACCGCTCACCAACCCACCACTGTATAGCATTGTGCTCTGTGTCACTGCTGGGAATAGTAGTACACCGCTCACCCACCACTGTATAGCATTGTGCTCTGTGTCTCTGCTGGGAACAGTAGTACACCGCTCACCCACCACTGTATAGCATTGTGCTCTGTGTCGCTGCTGGGAACAGTAGTACACCGCTCACCAACCCACCACTGTATAGCATTGTGCTCTGTGTCGCTGCTGGGAATAGTAGTACACCGCTCACCCACCACTGTATAGCATTGTGCTCTGTGTCGCTGCTGGGAACAGTAGTACACCGCTCACCCACCACTGTATAGCATTGTGCTCTGTGTCGCTGCTGGGAACAGTAGTACACCGCTCACCCACCACTGTATAGCATTGTGCTCTGTGTCGCTGCTGGGAACAGTAGTACACCGCTCACCCACACTATATAGCATTGTGTTTACTGCCACTCTGTGTCTCTGCTGGGAACAGTAGTACACCGCTCACCCGCCACTGTATAGCATTGTGCTCTGTGTCGCTGCTGGGAATAGTAGTACACCGCTCACCCACCACTGTATAGCATTGTGCTCTGTGTCGCTGCTGGGAACAGTAGTACACCGCTCACCCACACTATATAGCATTGTGTTTACTGCCACTCTGTGTCTCTGCTGGGAACAGTAGTACACCGCTCACCCTGTATAGCATTGTGCTCTGTGTCGCTGCTGGGAATAGTAGTACACCGCTCACCCACCACTGTATAGCATTGTGTTTACTGCCACTCTGTGTCTCTGCTGGGAACAGTAGTACACCGCTCACCCACCACTGTATAGCATTGTGCTCTGTGTCGCTGCTGGGAACAGTAGTACACCGCTCACCAACCCACCACTGTATAGCATTGTGCTTTGTGTCGCTGCTGGGAATAGTAGTACACCGCTCACCCACCACTGTATAGCATTGTGCTCTGTGTCGCTGCTGGGAACAGTAGTACACCGCTCACCCACCACTGTATAGCATTGTGCTCTGTGTCGCTGCTGGGAACAGTAGTACACCGCTCACCAACCCACCACTGTATAGCATTGTGCTCTGTGTCGCTGCTGGGAATAGTAGTACACCGCTCACCCACCACTGTATAGCATTGTGCTCTGTGTCGCTGCTGGGAACAGTAGTACACCGCTCACCCACCACTGTATAGCATTGTGCTCTGTGTCGCTGCTGGGAACAGTAGTACACCGCTCACCCACCACTGTATAGCATTGTGCTCTGTGTCGCTGCTGGGAACAGTAGTACACCGCTCACCCACACTATATAGCATTGTGTTTACTGCCACTCTGTGTCTCTGCTGGGAACAGTAGTACACCGCTCACCCGCCACTGTATAGCATTGTGCTCTGTGTCGCTGCTGGGAATAGTAGTACACCGCTCACCCACCACTGTATAGCATTGTGCTCTGTGTCGCTGCTGGGAACAGTAGTACACCGCTCACCCACCACTGTATAGCATTGTGCTCTGTGTCGCTGCTGGGAATAGTAGTACACCGCTTACCCGCCACTGTATAGCATTTCTGTACTGCCACTGTACTGCTGCCAGTCAGCGTGTACTTTAAGGATAAGTGAAATGAAGAAGAAATCCTGTGAAAGAGGGAGGGGCAAGGGACGAGGTGTTTCCCCTGCCGGTTCCCGTACAGGCCACAGTGGAGCACCGAAGAAAACCCACTCGTGGCCTTCTCCTCCTGCGCCGCCCTCCTCCTGTTCCATCACGTGTGCTGCTGCTGGGTTAGCGTTACCGGTCCCTTTTCCTGGAACCTCTCATCTGTATTTCATTTATGACTGCATGCCGACAAAAAGCAAATTGCTATCTGCACGCTTCTTGTCCTCATGCAAGGCCTGGGTTGTTGTGTCTCAAAGCGTGGCCTTCTCCTCCTGCGCCACCCTCCTCCTGTTCCATCACGTGTGCTGCTGCTGGGTTAGCGTTACCGGTCCATTTTCCTGGAACCTCTCATCTGTATTACATTTATGACTGCATGCCGACAAAAAGCAAATTGCTATCCGCACGCTTCTTGTCCGCATGCAAGGCCTGGGTTGTTGTGTCTCAAAGCGTGGCCTTCTCCTCCTGCGCCGCCCTCCTCCTGTTCCATCACATGTGCTGCTGCTGGGTTAGCATTACCGGTCCCTTTTCCTGGAACCTCTCATCTGTATTACATTTATGACTGCATGCCGACAAAAAGCATGTTACCAGTGCAAAGAAAACAGACATTTCTCGCATTTAAAAGACAGTTTTCCCCTTGAAACTTTAAAATCGATTTTCTCAAAAACTATAAGCTCTTTTTGCTAATTTTTTTTCCTCTTGTACCCACTCCCAAGGTGCACATACTCTGTAAATTTGGGGTATGTAGCATGTAAGGAGGCTTTAAAAAACACGAAAGTTCGGGTCCCCATTGACTTCCATTATGTTCGGAGTTCGGCTCGAACACCCGAACATCGCGGCCATGTTCGGCCTGTTCGGCCCGAACTTGAACATCTACATGTTCGCCCAACACTAGTATAGAGTGCTTGGGGGAGGGGCCCATTGTAAACCTTGCATCGGGGCCCACAGCTCCTTAGCTATGCCACTGCACACTAGTGTTCCTGTGCTCCTGTGAGATATATACAGACATGGCCCTAAGTTTTGAAAATGGCACAAATACTGGCATACAGTTCAGAATGTTATGAAGAGAGATCAGATGCATCTCAACATACTTCTTTGCCATGAAAATGAACTTAAAGTGGACTTGAACTCTTGCAAAGGACAGAAGGAAAATATAGAGAAATCACCCTGTATGCAGTGGTGCTCAAATACCCCTTTTTAAAATTCGAGTTTGGTCGAATTCGAATAGTAAATTATTCGAGGTCAGTCGAATATTCGAGTCGAATAAATTTTACTATTCGATTCGACCTCGGACTTCGAGCTCACTATTCGAGTCGGTATTCGAGCTCATTATTCGAGCTGACTATTCGAATTGGCCTTAAATAGCTTCCCAACACTTGTTTTGAGGGTGAATGATGCAAGAAACATATTTTTTTCCAAGTAACAACAGCAAGTGATTATGTGGGGATGTTCCTTTAAAAAAAAAAAGGTGAAAAGAGAAGTTGTGTCCAGAATTTTGTTCAGTACTGTATATACTTCTTCTTCTTCTTCTTCTTCTTCTTTATCTTCTATATCTTCTTCTTCTTCTTCTATATCTTCTTCTTCTTCTTCTATATTGTCTTCTTCTTCTTCTTCTTCTTCTTCTTCATCTTCTTCATCTTCTTCATCTTCATCTTCTTCATCTTCTTCTTCATCTTCTTCATCTTCTTCATCTTCTTCATCTTCTTCTTCATCTTCTTCATCTTCATCTTCTTCATCTTCTTCTTCTTCATCTTCTTCATCTTCTTCATCTTCTTCTTCATCTTCATCTTCTTCATCTTCTTCATCTTCTTCTTCTTCTTCATCTTCTTCTTCTTCTTCTTCATCTTCTTCTTCTTCATCTTCTTCTTCTTCTTCTTCATCTTCTTCTTCTTCATCTTCTTCATCTTCATCTTCTTCATCTTCTTCTTCTTCATCTTCTTCATCTTCTTCATCTTCTTCTTCTTCTTCATCTTCTTCTTCATCTTTTTCATCTTCTTCATCTTCTTCATCTTCTTCATCTTCATCTTCTTCATCTTCTTCTTCTTCATCTTCTTCATCTTCTTCATCTTCTTCTTCATCTTCTTCATCTTCATCTTCTTCATCTTCTTCTTCTTCATCTTCTTCATCTTCTTCTTCTTCTTCATCTTCTTCTTCTTCTTCATCTTCTTCTTCATCTTTTTCATCTTCTTCATCTTCATCTTCTTCATCTTCTTCATCTTCATCTTCTTCTTCTTCATCTTCTTCTTCTTCATCTTCTTCTTCTTCTTCTTCATCTTCTTCTTCTTCATCTTCTTCATCTTCATCTTCTTCATCTTCTTCTTCTTCATCTTCTTCATCTTCTTCATCTTCTTCTTCTTCTTCATCTTCTTCTTCATCTTTTTCATCTTCTTCATCTTCTTCATCTTCTTCATCTTCATCTTCTTCATCTTCTTCATCTTCTTCATCTTCTTCATCTTCTTCATCTTCATCTTCTTCATCTTCTTCTTCTTCATCTTCTTCATCTTCTTCATCTTCTTCTTCTTCTTCATCTTCTTCTTCTTCTTCATCTTCTTCTTCATCTTTTTCATCTTCTTCATCTTCATCTTCTTCATCTTCTTCATCTTCTTCATCTTCTTCTTCTTCTTCTTCTTCTTCTTCATCTTCTTCTTCTTCATCTTCTCCTATATCGTCTTCTTCTTCTTCACTTATTTCTCTTTTCATTTTTTTTTTTAAAGAAATGCAGCTATTTTTGAGCGTAACAACAAATAGCTGGTGGCGCACGCATGTTGGAAGCGCCATTGTATGTGCTCCCTGGCAGTGGAAACACACAGACAGCAGGAGGTAAATTCAGCAGCAGGAGGAGGAGGATGAGTGTGTGGCAGCATGCAGTCAATGAGGCAGGCAGCGTGACATAATAGCCCTGGTACCTAGCGGTGATACCAGGGCTGTAAATAAACACAACAGGAGGTCCCAGACAGCGGTCGTGCAGCCCACATTGTGTCCAATACACAACTGGGACAACACAGTTTTCAACCCGGGCACCTCAGAAAAATTAAACCTTTTTTTGTAATGGTTTTGTAGTTTTGGTTTTACAACCAATTACACAGATATATAGCTATTTTTTGACGTGATAGCTGGTGGCAGAGTGGCAGCAGAAGGTAAATCTGTGTACCCTGGCGGTGGGAAACACAGACAGACAGCAGCAGCAGCAGGAGGAGGAATGGAGGAGTAATTATGTGAGCAGCTATTGTTTGACGTAATAGCTGGTGGCAGTGTGGCAGCAGAAGGTAATTCTGTGTACCCTGGCAGTGGGAAACACAGACAGACAGCAGCAGCAGGAGTAATGGAGGAGTAGTGTGAGTGTGGCAGCAGGTAGACAGCGTGACATAATAGCCCTGGTACCTAGCGGTGATACCAGGCCGTAAATAAACACAACAGGAGGTCCCAGACAGCGGTCGTGCAGCCCACATTGTGTCCAATACACAACTGGGACAACACAGTTTTCAACCCGGGCACCTCAGAAAAATTAAACCTTTTTTTGTAATGGTTTTGTAGTTTTGGTTTTACAACCAATTACACAGATATATAGCTATTTTTTGACGTAATAGCTGGTGGCAGAGTGGCAGCAGAAGGTAAATCTGTGTACCCTGGCGGTGGGAAACACAGACAGACAGCAGCAGCAGGAGTAATGGAGGAGTAGTGTGAGTGTGGCAGCAGGTAGACAGCGTGACATAATAGCCCTGGTACCTAGCGGTGATACCAGGCCGTAAATAAACACAACAGGAGGTCCCAGACAGCGGTCGTGCAGCCCACATTGTGTCCAATACACAACTGGGACAACACAGTTTTCAACCCGGGCACCTCAGAAAAATTAAACCTTTTTTTTTTTAATGGTTTTTTGGTTTTGTTTGTAAAAGAAATTACACAGATATATAGCTATTGTTTGACGTAATAGCTGGTGGCAGAGTGGCAGCAGAAGGTAAATCTGTGTACCCTGGCGGTGGGAAACACAGACAGACAGCAGCAGCAGCACACAGCAGCCCACTGTAGGTGTAAAATGTGTGGCTGCAGGCGACGTAATAGTCAAAGTGAACCAGGCTGGCTTAGTGAGCAGGAGCCAGGAGGTGGTAAAGGGTGGTAAGGCACATTAACGATGGTTCTTAGCCAGTTCATGTCCCCCTCTCGCCGACAACAGGGGCCAGGAACTCGCCTTCCACCCACGCCTGGTTCATCTTGAGAAACGTCAGTCTGTCCACAGACTTGTGAGACAGACGTGAGCGTTTCTCGGTGACCACGCCACCAGCTGCACTGAAGCAGCGCTCGGACAGCACGCTGGAAGGGGGGCAGGACAGCACTTCCAGGGCGTACTGCGCCAGCTCGCTCCAGATCTCCAGGCGCTTGACCCAATACTCCATGGGATCAACAGGGGCATCGCTGTCAAGCCCGCTGTAGGACCCCATGTAGTCAGCCACCATGCGGGTCAGGCGCTGGCTGTGACCGGAGGAGGATGCTGCTGCATGCACCTCCTCTCTAGTCACTGCTGCCGGAGCCTCTACAGTCCTGTAGAGCTCGTGGCTGAGAGACAGCAGGTCTGTGGGGCGCTTGCTGCTGCTGGATGCAGGCACCTGCTGCTGCCTCTGTGCTGGCTGCTGGACAGTGGGGGTGGAAGGCTGGGGGAAGGCTTCCTCCAAGCGCTCAACAAGGGCCTGCTGCAAGCTCCTTATTTGTTGCGCTGGGTCTCCTCCTGCAGGCGGCAGGAACTGGCTCAACTTCCCCTTGAGGCGTGGGTCCAACATCATGCTGATCCAGATGTCCTCCCTCTGCTTCATCTGGATCACCCTGGGGTCCCTGCGCAGGCACGTCAGCATGTGCGCTGCCATTGGGAAGAGGCGGGCCACGTCTGCTGGCACATCGACGGCAGTGCTGCTGTCCTCATCCTCCTCCTCTGCCTCGTCAGCCTCATCCTCTCTCCACCCCCGCACCAACTCAGCTGCACTGTGCTGCTCCCCCTCATCAGCAGCAAGGTCAGGGTCCTCCACCAAGTCCTCCTCCTCCTCCCCCTCAGAGGTGGACTGTGCAGCTGCTTGCCGCTCCTGCTGGTCCAAGGCTGCCGCTCCCTGTTCCAGCAAAGCATCGAGGGCCCTGTTCAGCAGACAAACCAGGGGCACCCACTCGCAGACCATAGCATGGTCCCTGCTCACCATGTTAGTGGCCTGCAGAAAGGGAGCCAGCACTAAGCACACCTGCTGCATGTGCCTCCAGTCATCATCGGGGACGATGGACGGGATGTTGCTGGTCTTGTCCCTTCTCTGAGCGGCGGAAACAGTGGCCAGGGCAAGGTACTGGTTGACAGCGTGCTTCTGTTCAACCAGACGCTCCAACATCGCCAGGGTGGAGTTCCAGCGAGTCGGAACGTCAAGGATCAGCCGATGGCGTGGCAGATCCAGCTCCTTTTGCACGTCTTCCAGGCTCGCACAGGCTGCAGCCGAGCGCCGGAAGTGACGCACAACGTTCCTTGCCATTTCCAGCAGTTCGCCCATCCCCTGGTAGGTGCGCAAGAACTTTTGCACCACCAGGTTCAGCACATGGGCAAGACAGGGGATGTGGGTCAGGTTTCCCCTGTCTATTGCGGCAACCAAATTGGCCCCATTGTCGGCCACCACCTTTCCGACTCTGAGGCCTCTGGGGGTCAGCCAAATCCTCTCCTGCTCCTGGAGTTTGGCCAACACATGGGTTGCCGTCAGTTTGGTCTTCCCAAGGCTGACCAAGTGCAGCAGCGCTTGGCAGTGGCGGGCCTTCACGCTGCTGCTGAGGCGGGGGGTTTGGCCAGGTGTGCCGGAGGATGGCAGAGGATCGGAGGAACCTGCTGCAGTTCCCCTGACCCTGCGGGGTGGCACCACCCACTGTGTTGCTACTGCTGCTGTGCCCGCTGCTGCTCTCCCATCCTCACCCCCTTCCACCAAGCTGACCCAGTGGACAGTGAAGGACAGGTAGCGGCCTGTCCCGAAGCGGCTGCTCCAGGAGTCCATGGTGACGTGGACCCTTTCACCAACCGCGTGCTCCAGCCCTCTCTCCACATTGGCCATCACAAAGCGGTGCAGTGCAGGAATGGCCTTGCGGGAGAAAAAGTGTCTGCTGGGGAGCTGCCAGTCTGGGGCTGCGCAAGCAAGCAGCGCACGAATGTCGCTCCCCTCCTGCACGAGCGTGTACGGCAGGAGTTGGGAGCACATGGCCCGTGCCAGCAAGCCGTTCAGCTGCCGCACGCGACGGCTGCTGGGAGGCAGAGCCCTAACCACCCCCTGGAAGGACTCGCTCAAAAGGCTCTGGCGTGGCCTTTTGCTGGAATCAGCAGACACAGCGGAGGAGGCCACTGAGGACTGGCTGCCAGAACAGGCCTCAGTGTCGGCGGCAGGAGTTGCAGAGGGGGGAGGAGCAGTGCGTTTCCGCACTCCTGCTGGTGCTGCTGGAGGAGCAGGAGGGCGGGTGGCTGCTGTTGCTGCTGCTGCTGCTGCTGAAGGCTGTGCAGTGATGGGTGTGGTGCCACTGCCAGCACCAGATGCCTTCAGCCTCTGGAACTCCTCATGCTGGTGGAAATGTTTCGCAGCAAGGTGGTTGATGAGCGAGCTGGTGCTGAACTTTAAGGGGTCTGCACCTCTGCTCAACTTCCGCTGACAGTGGTTGCAAGTGGCGTACTTGCTGTACACAGTGGGCATGGTGAAATATCGCCAGATTGGTGACAGAAACATCCCCCTACGGCATGGAAGCGCTGCTGCCTGTCTCCCTGTGGTGGTTGGGGGGGGGGGCTTGGGTGCGGCTGGTGGTGGTACTGGCAGATGCTGCTGCTGCTGCTGCTGAGCCTGAGACACCAGCTGGCTGTGGGACCTGCCTACTGCTGCCAATGCTTGCAATGATGCGCCTCCTTGCAAGGCCCACAAGCGCATCCTCCTCCTCCTCCTCAGAGCTGCTGAGGACGACATCCCCTGGAGGTGGTGGCACCCAGTCTCTGTCTGTCACCGGGTCATCATCATCCTCCCCCTCCTGAAACATGTCCTGCTGGGATGATGACCCCCCAAACTCCTCTCCTGATGCATGGATGGGCTGCTTGACTGTCGCCACAGTCTTGCTGTCCAATCCCTCATCCCCCAAAGTGCCCATCAGCATCTCCTCCTCAAGATCGCCAACAACAGCAGACAATTTACTCATGATGCCTGGGGTCAAAAGACTGCTGAATGACAGGTCGGCGAGTGACGGTGAACTGGCCTCCTCCCCAGACCCTGCTGGGCGGCTGCTGCGAACAGGGGTGGTGGTGGTGGTGGTGAGGGTGGAGGCCTCGGATGCAGAGCTGATGGCGGGCTGCTCATCCTCCGTCATGAGTTGCACCACAGTGTCTGCATGCTTTTCCTCAATGGGACGTTTCCGACCCGGCTGGAGGAAAATCGGAGCAGGTGCTACACGCTGCTGCTGCTGTGTCTCTGCAGCGTGAGTTGCAGATGCTGCTGCTGGGCGGCGCCCAAGGCGTCCACGGCCAGTGGCTATGGGAGGAATGTTAGCCACTGACGCTGCTGCTGCTGCTGCGGAACTGTGCATGGTGGCGCGGCCGCGGCCTGCCACAATGCTGCTCCCTCTCCTCCTGATTCCCTTGCTGCCCTTCCCCTTGCCCAAACCGCGCTGGCTGCCACTTCCAGACATCTTCGATGTTTTGGGCGTATAGACAAAAGTTTTTTAAAAGGGCTGGTGAAAAGTGGGGTACTTTAATGGAGTGGGTTGGTGGGTGAGGTGACTGAGTGAGTGTCCCTAGTACAGTAAGTAAGTAGTAACAGTCAGGAAGTACAACTAACTAATTACAATAAGCAATCAGTTATCAGAAGGAAATAGAGTGTGTGTAGTGTGTGTACACAGACAGTGAGTGCACACACGCAGGAGCTAGTAGCCTATGAACAGTGACTGAGTGTCCTAGACTCCTAGTACAGTAAGAGTAACAAGTAGTAACAGTAAGTAACTAACTAATTACAATAATCAATCAGTAATCAGAAGGAAATAGAGTGTGTGTAGTGTGTACTCAGACAGTGAGTGCACACACGCAGGAGCTAGTAGCCTATGAACAGTGACTGAGTGTCCTAGACTCCTAGTACAGTAAGAGTAACAAGTAGTAACAGTAAGTAACTAACTAATTACAATAATCAATCAGTAATCAGAAGGAAATAGAGTGTGTGTAGTGTGTACTCAGACAGTGAGTGCACACACGCAGGAGCTAGTAGCCTATGAACAGTGACTGAGTGTCCTAGACTCCTAGTACAGTAAGAGTAACAAGTAGTAACAGTAAGTAACTAACTAATTACAATAATCAATCAGTAATCAGAAGGAAATAGAGTGTGTGTAGTGTGTACTCAGACAGTGAGTGCACACACGCAGGAGCTAGTAGCCTATGAACAGTGACTGAGTGTCCTAGACTCCTAGTACACTAAGAGTAACAAGTAGTAACAGTAAGTAACTAACTAATTACAATAATCAATCAGTAATCAGAAAGAAATAGAGTGTGTGTAGTGTGTACTCAGACAGTGAGTGCACACACGCAGGAGCTAGTAGCCTATGAACAGTGACTGAGTGTCCTAGACTCCTAGTACAGTAAGAGTAACAAGTAGTAACAGTAAGTAACTAACTAATTACAATAATCAATCAGTAATCAGAAGGAAATAGAGTGTGTGTAGTGTGTACTCAGACAGTGAGTGCACACACGCAGGAGCTAGTAGCCTATGAACAGTGACTGAGTGTCCTAGACTCCTAGTACAGTAAGAGTAACAAGTAGTAACAGTAAGTAACTAACTAATTACAATAATCAATCAGTAATCAGAAGGAAATAGAGTGTGTGTAGTGTGTACTCAGACACTGAGTGCACACACGCAGGAGCTAGTAGCCGATAAACAGTGACTGAGTGTCCTAGACTCCTAGTACAGTAAGAGTAACAAGTAGTAACAGTAAGTAACTAACTAATTACAATAATCAATCACTAATCAGAAGGAAATAGAGTGTGTGTAGTGTGTACTCAGACAGTGAGTGCACACACGCAGGAGCTAGTAGCCTATGAACAGTGACTGAGTGTCCTAGACTCCTAGTACACTAAGAGTAACAAGTAGTAACAGTAAGTAACTAACTAATTACAATAATCAATCAGTAATCAGAAGGAAATAGAGTGTGTGTAGTGTGTAATCAGACACTGAGTGCACACACGCAGGAGCTAGTAGCCGATGAACAGTGACTGAGTGTCCTAGACTCCTAGTACAGTAAGAGTAACAAGTAGTAACAGTAAGTAACTAACTAATTACAATAATCAATCACTAATCAGAAGGAAATAGAGTGTGTGTGTACAAGACTGTGAGTGCACACACGCAGGAGCTAGTAGCCTTAGCCTTAGCCTATGAACAGTCACTGACAGTGAGTGTCCTAGGCTAGCCTAACTACAATACTAAATACAGAATCAATCAGTAGTAAAGGACAGCAGCAGAAATACTGGTATAGATGAGAGAAATATACTAACAGAGGACAGGAGAGAACAGCTGCCCACACAGGCAGGCCCTGAGGCCTAAAGCTGTGTAAGCCTGCAGCAGCTGTGTCTCTGTCTATGTAACACAAAAGCTACTAACTAAAATACAATGTCTATCTAACTAACAACACTATAGGTGTATATAGGAGGTGTATGTGAGCAAAAACGCTAGGTAAATGACCACAATAGAGCTCTTGCTAAGCCAAAGCACAAAGGAGCAACTCTCTCTCTGTACAAGTCTCAGGCAAGCACGGAGAAACCTAACATGGCGGCCGCTATTTATAGGGTAGGGGCTGGCCAGGGTCCCCCTCTGTGATTGGCTGCCGTCAGAGGGCCTGGGAGCCCTCTGAATGGCTCTAAGGACATCAATCTGGGCTATGACGCTATTCGAGCTCGGTACCGAGCTCGAATAGCGCCGTTTTGCTCGAATAGCTCGAATAGTGAATGGGCTATTCGAGTGTACTCGAATACCCCATTCGAATAGCTCTAGCTATTCGGAGCTCGAATACCGAGCTCGAATAGCTGAGAAAGAGCTCGAATATTCGAGCTACTCGAATATTCGAGCTCTGCTGAGCACCACTGCCTGTATGTACACTACTGCACCATCTGCACTGGAACACCTTGGCCAGCACTGCAAGATATCAGCAAGCGGGATCCTTAGCAGCATCAACCATGAACCTTCGCCTCCCTCTGCCACCCTTCCCCCTGTCCCCCAGGGATGACAGATGATTGCAAAGTGCGACTGGTGGCCTCAATTCACTAAGCTTATCTCCTGTCTTTAATAACTCTTCTAGAGTTGTTACCATGGTGATAAGGCATGTAGTATTCAGGAAACATTTTACCTCAGGCAAACCTAAAGTTAACTCTTCTGTCTTTAAGTTAACTCTTTAATCCTTAAATTAACTCCAGAGTTAAAGACAGGCTGTTCATTAACTGCGTGTGAAAATAACTACAGAGGAGGTAACTTAACTACAGAGGAGGTAAATTAACTACAGAGGAGGTAAATTAACTACAGATACGGCCCCGTTCACACTTGCGGTTTTGCGAAAACCGCACCGGATGTCCGGACCGCACCGGAGCCGGATCGGACCTGAACCGTACGGTTCCTGTCCGAAACCGGTCCGGATCCGGTCCGGTTGCATACGGTTTCCGTGCGGTATGAACACGGTTGCGGTCCGGATCCGGATTCTTAAAGAGATAACAACCTGTATAAATACCTGGGGTTCTGGGAGGTCAGCAGAAGCTCTGGGGTCATTGTTGGAGACAGCTGGACGTGTGGAGACCATCCTTGGATACAGAGACAGCAGTTGGGACCATGGATCCAGTCATTTTTTACGCTTATTACCTGGGAATTCTCTCCTTCCTGTTGTTTACCTACTACTATGTGGGGAGAAGGCGTGCTCCTCGCAGGAGATGGTGGGTGCACCCTCTACTAGCCAGGAGGCAGAGGAAGGGAGAGTTCCAGGCCCTCTACCGGGACCTCAGACGACACCCACAGAAGTTCTACAGCTACACTCGGATGTCTATTCCCCTGTAAGTATATAGGCCTAAATACACCAACCCCCACCATTCCTAAACACCCCACCCTCACCCCCACAACACCTCATCCCTGTATACCTAGCTAAACACACCACCCTGACCCCCACACCCCTGTATACCTAGCTATACACTACACCCCCACCCTCCACAACACTCCCAAACCTCTGTAAACACACCTCCCCCATCCTCCACCCAACACCTTGTCCCACAACATACTTTACAGCTTCTTCCTTTCCATCTCCTGACAGGTTTGATACCCTTTTGGAGATGGTGAAGGATGACCTTAGGAAGAAGGATACCACGTTCAGGAGAGCAGTCACACCACAAGAACAACTACTCATCACACTGAGGTATGTAAAAACATTTTTTTTTATTGCAAAAACAACCACTTTCCAACATGGAAACATTCTTCCAACATGGAAGACAAAAAAATAACATATCTATGGTATAGCCCGGTCAGTTTTAAGGAACACCAACCACCAACTTTGTGCTGAGTTGCAGGGCATAGCTGCCCAAGTGTCTTTCGGGGACACCAGTCCCTAATATTAAAGTGCTTCAAAAACCTAACCACTGGCACAGGACCCTCTGAGCCATGGATGAAGGACACAGGTCAGTGAAAAGGCTAGGCCTCTCACCGACCAGTCAAGGTGTCCTTCATCCATGGCTCCAAGGGTCTTGTGCAAGTGATTAGGAACAAGAACAAAGTGAGGAGCAAGAGGAACCGATGGCAGAGGTGCATGACTACAGGTGCAGTGCAACAGGCACAAGGTTGTGACCCAGGTAGTGTCTTTCGGGGACACCAGGCCCTAATAAATTGAAGTGCTTTAAAAACCTAACCACTGGCACATGACCCTCTGAGCCATGGATGAAGGACACAGGTCAGTGAAAAGGCTAGGCCTCTCACCGACCAGTGTAGGTGTCCTTCATCCATGGTTTCAAGGGTCTTGTGCAAGTGATTAGGAACAAGAACAAAGTGAGGAGCAAGAGGAACCGATGGCAGAGGAGCAGGACTACAGGTAGTGTCTTTCGGGGACACCAGGCCCTAAATTATTAGTGCTTCTAGAACCTAACCACTGGCACAGGACCCTCTGAGCCATGGATGAAGGACACAGGTCAGTGAAAAGACTAGGCCTCTCACCGACCAGTCAAGGTGTCCTTCATCCATGGTTTCAAGGGTCTTGTGCAAGTGATTAGGAACAAGAACAAAGTGAGGAGCAAGAGGAACCGATGGCAGAGGAGCAGGACTACAGGTGCAGTGCAACAGGCACAAGGTTGTGACCCAGGTAGTGTCTTTCGGGGACACCAGGCCCTAATAAATTGAAGTGCTTCAAAAACCTAACCACTGGCACATGACCCTCTGAGCCATGGATGAAGGACACAGGTCAGTGAAAAGGCTAGGCCTCTCACCGACCAGTGTAGGTGTCCTTCATCCATGGTTTCAAGGGTCTTGTGCAAGTGATTAGGAACAAGAACAAAGTGAGGAGCAAGAGGAACCGATGGCAGAGGAGCAGGACTACAGGTAGTGTCTTTTGGGGACACCAGGCCCTAAATTATTAGTGCTTCTAAAACCTAACCACTGGCACATGACCCTCTGAGCCATGGATGAAGGACACAGGTCAGTGAAAAGGCTAGGCCTCTCACCGACCAGTCAAGGTGTCCTTCATCCATGGCTCCAAGGGTCTTGTGCAAGTGATTAGGAACAAGAACAAAGTGAGGAGCAAGAGGAACCGATGGCAGAGGTGCATGACTACAGGTGCAGTGCAACAGGCACAAGGTTGTGACCCAGGTAGTGTCTTTCGGGGACACCAGGCCCTAATAAATTGAAGTGCTTTAAAAACCTAACCACTGGCACATGACCCTCTGAGCCATGGATGAAGGACACAGGTCAGTGAAAAGGCTAGGCCTCTCACCGACCAGTGTAGGTGTCCTTCATCCATGGTTTCAAGGGTCTTGTGCAAGTGATTAGGAACAAGAACAAAGTGAGGAGCAAGAGGAACCGATGGCAGAGGAGCAGGACTACAGGTAGTGTCTTTTGGGGACACCAGGCCCTAAATTATTAGTGCTTCTAAAACCTAACCACTGGCACATGACCCTCTGAGCCATGGATGAAGGACACAGGTCAGTGAAAAGGCTAGGCCTCTCACCGACCAGTCAAGGTGTCCTTCATCCATGGTTCAAAGGGTCTTGTGCAAGTGGTTAGGAACAAGAACAAAGTGAGGAGCAAGAGGAACCGATGGCAGAGGTGCATGACTACAGGTGCAGTGCAACAGGCACAAGGTTGTGACCCAGGTAGTGTCTTTCGGGGACACCAGGCCCTAAAATTGAAGTGCTTTAAAAACCTAACCACTGGCACAGGACCCTCTGAGCCATGGATGAAGGACACAGGTCAGTGAAAAGGCTAGGCCTCTCACCGACCAGTGAAGGTGTCCTTCACCCATGGCTCCAAGGGTCTTGTGCAAGTGATTAGGAACAACAAAGTAAGGAACAAGAGGAATCAAAGGCATAGGTGCAGGACTACAGGTGCAGTGCAACAGGCACAAGGTTGTGACCCAGGTAGTGTCTTTCGGGGACACCAGGCCCTAAAATTGAAGTGCTTTAAAAACCTAACCACTGGCACAGGACCCTCTGAGCCATGGATGAAGGACACAGGTCAGTGAAAAGGCTAGGCCTCTCACCGACCAGTGAAGGTGTCCTTCACCCATGGCTCCAAGGGTCTTGTGCAAGTGATTAGGAACAACAAAGTAAGGAACAAGAGGAATCAAAGGCACAGGTGCAGGACTACAGGTGCAGTGCAACAGGCACAAGGTTGTGACCCAGGTAGTGTCTTTCGGGGACACCAGGCCCTAAAGTTCAAGTCCAGCAAAAACAAAAGTTCCCTGACATGGTCATCTGAACACCTCTGAACCTTGGTTGAAGGAGATGGGGCAGGGAAAATGTTGGGCTAAAAATGGTATGCAGAGGAGCATGTATAGGAACAATCTGACTTTTTTTTTCAAATTGTATCGGCACCACTACTAGAAAAGGTGGGAGTTGCTGCCTGGAAATCTGGACTCTCTTGGGTGCTGGTCGTGGATGAGCTGGACCCTGACAGCGGTGGCCCATATTGACTGCCTCTGTAGCCGGTGTACATCTGTGATGATTGCCAGGTGGGCACCGCTGTTGGTTGTGGGGGTCTAAAAATTGGTGGTTGCAATAATGGCGTGTCCATGTGTTGTTTGATCACCTCCAGCAAAGTGGAATGGCACGCCATCATGTTTTGGGAAGGCACCTTTTCCAAATATGGTATTAGAGACATCACAGTGTGAAAACACGGGTGTGCCTGCAATTTCAGTAGTTCCTTGCTTTGTTGATGCATTTGCTGCATCATGTGGCCCACCGACTGATGATGCTGCGCACGCAGTTGGTCGATTTCTCCTCTGTGCATCTCATGCATCATTTTAAGCTCGTCCCTGTAGTGCCCATGTACAGCGTCGAGCTCACATTGCAGTGAAGTGATGTGGGACTTGTACTGCTCCATGATATGGCCCCTGTCCTCATCTTGCAACTGCCGGGTTATGAGAGTTTGGTGGCTCTGAAGAATCCCGAGAAGTCCGGAGACAGCCCCGGACATCTCGGACTCTGTCTCTCTCCTTGTTGGGGGGAGGGTACCTCGATGCCTCACTGGTGGGGTGGTCCTCACTGGTGGTGTGGCAGCATCTTCCCATCCTCTGGCCTGTGTCGGGGTTGCCCTGCGCGCTGGTTGTGCTGCAGTCTCTCGGTGCTCCTCACTTTGTTCTTGTTCCCCTGGAGCTTCCATAGCGGTCGATTGTGGAGGTGCAGCTTCTTCCACACTCGGTCCTGCAACCTCAACATCCAAGCTCTCTTCTCCCAAGTCATCATCAAAGGAGAGAGCTGGGATAGCTAAGGACTCCCTCCTCCTACTCCTCTCCTCGGGGAAATAGGTTACATCGGCGACGTCATCATCCACCAAGCTCTCCTCACTGCTGAACCATGCCTCCTGGGTCGGTTCCTCTTGCTCCAAATTGTCTTCAGTCCTGTAGATAAAAACAATATTTATTGGTGTGCCAAACAGCATGTGGCGTCAATTCACAGAGCTAGCAAACACTAGCAAACACTTTATCAACCGTTTCTACCAAACATTTGATAAAGCTTGTGAGAAAAGTTCGCTAGCCATGGGAATTGAGGCCAGTTTATAGCAATACATGGCCGAAGTCATGGTAGTTGTCTGCTAAAATGAGCTCTCAGTTCCTGCCCACAGTAGTGGTACTTACAGTCTAGGTTCCAGGCTTGCATTGATGAAAGACAATTGCTTGGCAAATTGGTAGTCTTTCTGTCGCTTTCCCCCGCCACTGCCACTTCGTTCGGCAAGTTTTTTCTTCCGTAGCCATTTCACGTATGCATCACGTATATTGCGCCACCTTGTCTTGAACCTTTCTACTGTAACGACATGAAAAATTGATTTCGATTATTTCTCTTGTAGGTACATCGCAACTGGACAAACATATACATCGCTACATGTCACATTTCGTATTGGGAAGAGCACGGTGGCAGGCATCGTCGTGAGGACTTCGAGGATCCTTTGGACGCGACTGAGGGCCAGATACATGCCTGTGCCGGACACCACAAAATGGGAGGAGATCGCCCAGGGCTTCTGGACCGAGTGCAAGTTTCCTAATTGTGTTGGCGCACTGGATGGGAAACACATCCGGATTCAGAAACCCGTGGGGAGTGGCAGCCATTATTTCAACTATAAAAAATACTTCAGCATTGTTCTAATGGCAGTGGCAGATGCGGACTACAAGTTTGTGTACGTGGACGTGGGGTCGTACGGTAGTTCCAATGACTCTGGAATTTTCCAGCGTACGACCCTTTGCCGGCTGATGGAGGAAGGCAGACTGCGTCTCCCCCGTGACAGACCCTGGCCTGGGACAAGGGCACCAGCCTACCCCTATGTGTTTGTGGGGGACGAGGCCTTCGCCCTGTCCGACCATGTAATGCGTCCGTACCCAGACAGGGGACTTGATGCCAGCCAGCTACCCTTCAATGCTCGGTTGAGCCGTGCAAGGAGAATGGTGGAGTGCACATTTGGGATCCTGGTGTCAAAGTGGAGGGTGTTCCACACGCCCATGCTGCTGAAACCGGGCAACGCAGTTGTCGTGGTGAAGGCAGCATGCATCCTCCACAACTTTGTGCGGCAGGAGGAAAGAGAGACTCCGGAACCCCCGAATGTGCTTCCACTAATGCCCCTGCGGAGGTATGCAACCAGGCCAAGGGTAGTGTCACTGCGGAACAGGGACCAACTGAGACTTTATTTTACCACACCACCAGGACGAGGGTGAATGTTTGGTTTTTAATATGTTTTGTTGAAATGTGTTTATTTTGGAGTTTCTAGTTTTTAAGTGATTTTAAATGTCTTAATTTTTTACAATAAATTGATGTTTAATAATTGGTCATTGTGTATGTTTTATGTGCACAGGTGGGGTACATCGCAGGTGGGTGGGAGACATCACAGGTGGGTGGGATACATCACAGGTGGGTGGGATACATCACAGGTGGGTGGGATACATCACAGGTGGGGTACAGGTGGGTGGGATACATCACAGGTGGGTGGGATACATCACAGGTGGGGTACAGGTGGGTGGGATACATCACAGGTGGGTGGGATACATCACAGGTGGGGTACAGGTGGGTGGGATACATCACAGGTGGGTGGGATACATCACAGGTGGGTGGGATACATCACAGGTGGGGTACAGGTGGGTGGGATACATCACAGGTGGGTGGGATACATCACAGGTGGGGTACAGGTGGGTGGGATACATCACAGGTGGGTGGGATACATCACAGGTGGGGTACAGGTGGGTGGGATACATCACAGGTGGGGTACAGGTGGGTGGGATACATCACAGGTGGGTGGGATACATCGCAGGTGGGTGGGATACATCACAGGTGGGGTACAGGTGGGTGGGATACATCACAGGTGGGGTACAGGTGGGTGGGATACATCACAGGTGGGTGGGATACATCACAGGTGGGGTACAGGTGGGTGGGATACATCACAGGTGGGTGGGATACATCACAGGTGGGTGGGATACATCACAGGTGGGGTACAGGTGGGTGGGATACATCACAGGTGGGTGGGATACATCACAGGTGGGGTACAGGTGGGTGGGATACATCACAGGTGGGTGGGATACATCACAGGTGGGGTACAGGTGGGTGGGATACATCACAGGTGGGGTACAGGTGGGTGGGATACATCACAGGTGGGTGGGATACATCGCAGGTGGGTGGGATACATCACAGGTGGGGTACAGGTGGGTGGGATACATCACAGGTGGGGTACAGGTGGGTGGGATACATCACAGGTGGGTGGGATACATCACAGGTGGGTGGGATACATCGCAGGTGGGTGGGATACATCACAGGTGGGGTACAGGTGGGTGGGATACATCACAGGTGGGTGGGATACATCACAGGTGGGTGGGATACATCACAGGTGGGTGGGATACATCACAGGTGGGGTACAGGTGGGTGGGATACATCACAGGTGGGTGGGATACATCACAGGTGGGTGGGATACATCACAAGTGGGGTACAGGTGGGTGGGATACATCACAGGTGGGGTACAGGTGGGTGGGATACATCACAGGTGGGTGGGATACATCACAGGTGGGGTACAGGTGGGTGGGATACATCACAGGTGGGTGGGATACATCACAGGTGGGGTACAGGTGGGTGGGGAACAGGTGGGTGGGCCACGGGTGGGTGGGCAACACGTGGGTGACACAAATCCATAGCAAAAGTGGAATACATCACAAGCTAACCACAAGCCCCCCCAAAAACTTCTAGTCAACATACCCTCTGTGCCTTGCTGTCTCTTGCTCAAGTGCTCAAAGTCCTCCACATACAGCTTGGCAATTTTTTTCCACAGGCCTCTGCATTTTTTGATGTTGCTGTGGTCCGCATCCCCCTTGTCCCACAGGGCTGGTACCTGCTGCACCTGTAGGATGAGGTCTTCTGATGTGTAGGGCCTCACCCCCTCGTTATCAGACATATCGTCAGACATGTTGCTGCCAAACAGCTCCAGCATGAAGTCACTGCTGCTCCACTCTGTGAATGCTGGTGCCATGTGGTCCCCATCCAAAATGGCCACCATACCATAGAGTCAGCATAGGAAGTGTGGTATAACATCCGGTTTTTATAGCCAGTGTGTTGTGCGCTCTCCGGTTCTCATTGGTTTCCATTGGCCGGATGCAACATTCCGGCTCCGGTCCGGATACGTCAGCCGGACCAGCCGGACCAAAAAATAGCGCATGTTGGAATGGACGCCGGAGTCCGGATCCGGTCCGGCTCCGGTCCGGACGAAACGGACGCATGTGAACGGTCGTATAGACTTTCATTGCTATGCCGTGCGTCCGTTTCGTCCGGTCCGCATGCGGTCCGGCTCCGGCACGGCTCCGGCACGGCGATTCCGGATAGCAACCGCTAATGTGAACCGGGCCTTACTGTGTGGAGGTAAGTTTTCTCTTGCCTTGTTATTATCTCCAGCATGATCTTAGTGAATTGAGGCCATTATCCCTCCCATCCTTCTAGAACCATGTGCTTTATGTGCAACTGTTGGAACTTTGAAAGCCTAAGCTGCATATCTGCGGTTTTAATCAGTTTTATTATTGTTTGTGGAAGCAATTCCTGTTGTTGTGCATTTGATTTTTCAATTAAGCTCATTGTTTGATTTTTTTTTTTTTTACCCTGGAGGCCTTGACCACTTTTTTCTTCCTGTTGGTGCATTCAAATATGACCCTGCACTGCTTTAAAATGTTTTACCCCTCTAAATATTTAAAATTGATTTTTTTCCTGTAGTCTTCAATCCAAATGCAAAAAATTGTGACCTTTGGATGCAATTTGTTGCAATGTTGCTACATTTTTGATAAGCAAAACAATAAACAGATTTACTGCTAAACTGATTTAGAAAATTTCACCTGTTGATCACTAATGTGGAGAAGCTAAACTGAAGAAAGCTTTGAAGGCAGGAGTAAGAAGCCTAGTTTGATGGACAAGCAGTGGAGGGGCTAATACAGAGAAACAAGGTTTGAGGAGCGAGAGGAGAGGTGGACAGTGATAAGTGAAAATGTCGGTATTCGTTTTGCATTCATTTTCAAAAAATCAAAAATCATATTGTAATAAGTTTGTGAGTTTTTTTTCATTTTCCCAGTGAAAGTAAATCTTTTTGTGTTTTCAGTAATTTTTGCCATATTGTGAAAATACAATGTATTTCGTCGAATGAACTTTTTTCAAAATCGAAGATGCCATTCTTGATGCGAAAATTCACAAGCAACACTGGTGGTGGATAAGATGAACGTCAGGAGGATCCGAGTTCAGTACGGACTGGAAATGGCCCCATCTGGTTGATAGATCACAATATTATAGATCATAATGATATAGGGATTTTTACAGTAGCCAAGTGGTAAGGGGAGGGCATGTACTTGCATTTTAGTTAAATTCTGTGTTAAGAGGGATCAAATGTGTTAAATATAAAGCATGGAAAAGACAGCTATATTGGCAAATCCTCCTGCCTGGACCAGTATGTAACTTTTATCTTAATGAGATCAATACTCAAAGAAACAACCACTCATATAAAATGGCCACCAGCAGCCAGAGCACAACTCTTGCTCTATAAGACCCGGAAACGGATAGCCGCGTTTGCCACACTGCCTCTGAAGACGCTGTAAAGCGAAACGGACGTTAGGTGGGCCGTTAATACCACCACCATGCCCCACAACCTCATCTGACCACTACGGGTATGTGCTAAACATCTAAATGAATGTAAATGTACTTTTACCTATTGAAAGAGCCATTCGAAATAAAGCTATTCTTACAACAATGATGCAGTGCCGGACCTATGTATTTCTACCCATGGATACAACTCTTTCTCTACTGGCTGTCTTATTAGCCTCCTGGCCCCAGAAACATGGCCACCACCCATGAACTACTACATGACGATGGCCACCCTCAATGAGACATGTGACTGTGGCTTACAGTGACATCATATGCGCTTGGTAGTGCAATGATGTCCCCCCCTCCTGTGGGGGCATGACAGCGGACCTTCCGGGTCCCGGCCACACTGGTACTGAAAGGGAGTTGGAAGCCAGATAAATAAAAAACAGATACTGACCTAAGGAGAGGGAAGGCTCTGGGTCCTATAGAGCCTTCCCATTTCTCTCCTGGCCCCACCCTGGCTCTGGCTCCCCCGTTTTTCGTTTCCAACCAATTGGTCAGTGACTGCTCCTTACTGCTACGTGTGTGTGTGTGTGCGAGGGGGGGCTTCATAAGTCTTCGGTCGGAGATTATTTTACTTTGACTCTTGTATCTTACTATCTCAAATTATTAGTGGAAACAACACAGTATTTCTAATGGTGATCACCACACCAGTATCATAATATATCAATGGAGATACAAGAGGTTGAAATGTGTTGTCAAAGCCTTTGTAGTATCCTCTTCTGTTGAAATATCCAGAGAAATGTATACACTGTTCATGCCCAGGAGAATAATTTTGATTGGTTAATATTTAAGTTGTTATGCAGTCAGGCCATGCCGAGATATTAAAGATGGTATGCTTCTCAGCCCCCCAACAGCTGTTTTCTGTGGGTGTAATCATAGCTAAGCCATTGCTGAGATTCATATATTCATCTCATTGTATTCAACATACTTGCCTCTGTTAATTATTTGCTTTTCTAATTTGATCTGCTACCAATATTTTTCTTCCAGGAAACGTCTTGTGTACAGTACATTTTGCAATATAAACCCTGCAGGGCGATTTGCTTATGAACCAATAAAATATCATATCCTTAGAGTGAATGTATAACAGTTCCTTTCACTGCACACAACCCAGCTTCTGTACATGGCTACTTTAAAGCAATGTAGTCTAGTTTTTCTAAGGGCCCATTTCCACACGCTGTTGAACTGTATGCTCAGCAAGCAGTTACCAGGCAGCAGTGAACAGTTACCAGGAAGCAGCAAGCAGTTGTGAAAGTTTGAGAAGCTTTTCAACTGCTTATGGCAAAGGCCCTTAAAAGTACTTAGAAGATGTAATAGCCATTGCCACAGTCATGCATTGTCAGCCAGATCTGTCACTAATATTATAAATGCAAAAGTTTGTGTGTTTGTTACTCAATCACGCAGCAATGGCTGAACGGATTTGAATGAAATTTGGCACACACATAGTACATTACCTGGAATAACATATAGGATACTTTTTATCCCCATAACCAAAAAGTGGGTAGAGACAAATACAAATTTCACTGGGAAAATGTAAACTGCAGCCATTCTTACACTGTTAATGGCAGGGTTCTCAAACTTTGCACAGTTGTTTGCTAGGTGATTAGGAGTAACTAGCCGACCCGCGGCGTAGCATACGCCGCATAATAGGGTAGAGGGCAGGAAGGGGGTATTGGGCACAGCGGTGGGGAGGGGGGTTGGACCCCCTCAACTGGGTCCCCCATGTGCACTCCCCCTCCAGCTTAAGCTCAGCAGGAACCCCCCCCTCACCTGGGTCCCCCATGTGCGCTCCCCTCCAGCTTAAGCTCAGCAGGATACCCCCCCCTCACCTTGGTCCCCCATGTGCACTCCCCCTCCTACTTAAGCACAGTAGAAGCCACCACTATTAGTAAGAGGCAGCGGGCGGGGATGACTCACCTCTACCGTATTCCATCGTGCGTTCCACTGTCGCCACTTCCTGCAATGCCGCACACTGTATTGGTGTAATTTGCCTTTTTAAAACAGAAGGAAATCTGCACTAATTCAGCTATAAGTGAACATTTGTGGTTACCCACAATGCACTGCTACTAAATATGAAAATTACCCCTTTTCCCCCTTGATAAGCCAAGCAAGCATCCAGAGCCGCTGGTGTATAGCAAGCATATAGCTTTAAATTTTACACAGTCATATCAAACCCACATGTAGACAGCCTGTTTCAGACTTTTGGTTCTCATCAGCACATGGCAGGGATTGATACGGCTGTATGAGATAGGGCTTGATACGGCTGTATGAGATAGGGCTTGGACCAGTACAACAGAGTAACCAAGCAGCTCAGGGTGACCCAAACCACTCGGAATGTATAGGGGGATAAAAGGGACCAAAAGACCTTCTACTAAAAAAATCAAAGCTTGGTGTAATTTGCCTTCCTAAAACAGAAAGAAATATGCAATTATTCAGCTATAAGTGAACATTCGTGGTTACCCACAATGCACTGCTACTAAATATGCAAATCATTCTTTTTTCCACTTAGTAAGCCAAGCAAGCATCCAGAACCACTGGTGTGTATAGCAAGCCTATAGCTTTAAATTTTACACAGCCATATCAAACCAACATGTGACAGCCTGTTTCAGACTTTTAGTCCTCATCAGTACATGGCAGAGATTGATACAGCTGTATGAGATAGGGCTTGGACCAGCACAACAGAGTACCCAAGCAGCTCAGGGTGACTCAAACCACTCGGAATATATAGGTGGACAAAAGGGACCAAAAAGACCTCCTACTAAAAAAATCAAAGCTTGGTGTAATTTGCCTTCTTAAAGGACTTCCGAGGCCAAAATCTGCCCCCAAAACTTAAAAAAAGTTAACTACATGCATGACGTTGTAAGGCAAGGAGGACGCCGTCTGCGCCCTCCATGTCCTTCCGCCTGGTCCCCTCTGCTCAATAGCCCCCCGAAAGGCTGTGACCCCATGGTCCAGGTCGGTATCTGCAGCCTGCATAAAAATGGCAGCCGGAGCTGGCCACGGCTGCGCAGTCTGCATAGCCGCTACTGTGGCTGCGCAGCTCTAGGGCCAACCCCCGATCCACATAACAGACAGCGTGGATCGGAGGGTTGGCCCTAGAGCTGCGCAGCCGCAGTAGCGGCTATACGGACTGCGCAGCCGTGGCCAGCTCCGGCGGCCATCTTTATGCAGGCTGCAGATACCGACCCGGACCGTGGGGTCGCAGTCTTTCGGGGGGCTATTGAGCAGAGGGGACCAGGCAGAACGGCACGGAGGGCGCGGACGGCGTCCTCCGTGCCTTACAAAGTCATGCAGGTACTTTATTTTTTTTTACGTTTTGGGGGCAGATTTTGGCCTCGGAGGTCCTTTAAAACAGAAGAAAAACTGCAATAATTCAGCTATAAGTAAACATTTGTGATTACCCACAATGCACCGCTACTAAATATGCAAATTATTCCTTTTCACCCTTAGTAAGCCAAGCAAGCTAATAGCTTTAAGTTTAACACAGTCATATCAAACCCACATGTAACAGCCTTGTTTCAAACCTTTGATTCTCATCAGTACATAGCAGAGATTGATATGGCTGTATGAGATTGGGCTTGGACCAGTACAACAGAGTAACCAAGCAGCTCAGGGTGACCCAAACTACTAAGAATGTATAGGGGGATAAAATAGACCAAAAATCCCTCCTACTAAAAGAAGAAAAGCTTGGTGTAATTTTCCTACTTAAAACAGAAGCAAATCTGCAATAATTCCGCTATAAGTGAACATTTGTGGTTACCCACAATGCACTGCTACTGAATATGCAAATTATCCCTCTTTGCCCTTGGTTTGATATGACACTACTTCTTCTTCTTACTTGGACCAGCCCCTTCTTCTTGCTTGGACCGGCCCTGGGGGCAGGGCGCTACTTCTTCTTCTTGTTTGAAGGTTGAGGCACTTACTCTATTATATATATAGATATTCAGAAAAGTGGGTGGAGCCTACAAAATCCAATCAACATTCACCTATTGATTTTCAAGGGAAATATTTAATTGCTGCCATTCTTGCACTGTTAATGGCACAAGCCTCAAACCTGGTACAATTGGTCATTGGGTAACTGGGGTTCAAATTCAGAAAAGGGGGTGGAACCACAGCCAATCAGATTTGTTTCATTTCAATGCAAATTATTGATGCCAAAGGCCGCAAAGCTCACAAACTTGGTCATTGAGTAATTGTGTGTTAGGGTTGGAAAAAGTCGTCGGAGACAAAACCAGCCATATACATACCCGGATAACACAGGGCCATCAGCTAGTAATTAAATATCCACAGATTCAGTCAACCTTCCCAAGACCTTCCCTGCATGATGTTCTTGGTGTGGAAACTCAATAATCCTCATTGAACTTTAACTGGCTAATTACTGTTGGCTTTCCTTACAGAACATTATGTCAAGATATCTCCAGCTCTTCTCCTTTGTGATATTCCCCAAGATGCTCTATTATTCATTTTGCTTATTTAAAAGCAGTGATTAGGGAAAATGACAATATTCTATTTTTATTCATTTTCACAAAAATAATGTTAAATTCGACTTTTGAGCGGAAACGCCAGCGAACATCATTGTGTAATAAGTTTGTGATTTTTCGCATTTGGCGCAAATGTTTTTCGGTAAAGATAAATGATTTTGCTCTGTTCAAGAATTTTCATGGTAAAAATAAAAACTGATTTATCGCATTTCTGTGACTTTTTGCCATACTGCGAAAATACAAAATGCAAACGTTTTCTTGAAAGTGAAAATAGCATTTTCGATGTGAAAATTACGGCAGCGCAAATTCACATGCAACACTGGTTAAAAGTTCTAAATAAAATTATGAGAAGCAGAGGTCGTAATTTAATTCCGCCCTCTTTTAACACAAGAATATGTCCGGTATAGTTCCAAGTAGCTTCACTGTCAGTGACAATTTAATGCCCATTGCATCCCTATAGACCAGGCATGGGCAAACTTGGCCCTCCAGCTGTTAAGAAACTCCAAGTCTCACAATGCATTGCAGGAGTCTGACAGCCACAGTCATGACTCGTAAAGGCAAATGCATTGTGGGACTTTTAGTTCCGTAACAGCTGGAGGGCCGAGTTTGCCCATGCCTGCTATAGACCAACTCATATGCTCTTGTTTTACCTTTGACATTTCACTCTTGCTTTGCACTGGGGCTCTTTTTTGGTACAATATAGAATAGGTCCAGTAAGTTGCAAGTGTGTCTCTCACATGGGCGGAGGAACTATGCATTTGCGAGGCAATGTAATGCAACTGAATGGCAGGGTTTGTAGCCACATGTGTCAGCGGTTGAAACAAGGGGCCACATGCAATTACCAAATTTGGCAGCATTCGTTTCTGGTGAGTGGTAAAGTTAGGTGATTGCCTGATTTAATTGTTTCTGCATTGCCGGGGGGAGTAAATGTTAAAGAGTACATGTAGGGAAAAAAAGGGCCCTACACAGTACTCACCTCAGGATCTTCCAGAGGTTCCCAGTATTCCTCCACTAGCCCGTTGTGGTGCTGGGACCCCTGAAAAGCTGCATGTCAGTAGCATTGACCCACTCTTGCTCCGGCGAACAGAAACCTAGTCCAGGTCCATGTTGCTGCGCATGCACGAGCCTTAGTGAACCCATGCATTAGGTTCTTGCTTGCAAACTGCTTGATGGAGGAAGACGGCGGAAGCCCTTGGTAAAAAAGAAATAGAAGAAAGAAAAAATAGAAGAAAGAAAAAAAAACCACAAAAAAACCCCAAAAAACAGGATATAGGAAATCTGAATATTGAAAAGTAAGTGACTGTATGGGAAGGCACATTTTGGCCCCCTCTTATCTTGAACAAAAACACTATGCCTCATCTTTCTTCCACCCCCCCCCCCAAATAAATAAATACATAAAATAAACAACAACGAGTCAATCTGCATTTGTTATATACAATACATACACACCTGCGTCCATCCTAACAAATCCTCTATATCATCCATTCATCTTACAATATCCTTTCATTCTTTGTCTCCACAACCTTCAACACTTGCAAGCTACCATTCTGCTATCCTACACCAAACATCGCCTTCTCTAATTCCATCCATCCTATCCACCCATCCAACGTTTCCCCACCTACACTTTACCACCTTGTAGTTGACCTTCCTGCCCCTCACCTCTTATTTAGTGGATAAGACAGTGTTTCTCAAACCTGTCCTCGTGACTCCCCAATGGTGCATGTTTTGCAGGCAGCCTCCCCTATGCACAGGTGGGGTAATTAGTGTCTCAGCTACATGGAATTTACCTAGCTGAGACACTAATTACCCCACCTGTGCACAAGTGAGGTTGCCTGCAAAACCTGAACTGTTGGGGAGTCATGAGGACAGGTTTGAGAAACACTGCGATATGCCATTTCTTTCCTTAACATTTTACATGTCTCTGTTCATTATATTAGTGAACCTCAACCGTTATCTATCAGCAGTGAACACCTTGCATTTCTAATAAAGATTGGACATCCATGTCCACACATTTTATAGTTGTTTTCTACTTTATCTAAAATGTCTTCCTCTCCCTCACATAACACGTCCATTCTTTCTATCCATTCTTGTAGTGTGGGAGATCTTATGTTTTTCCATTTGTCAGCTATCATGCTTTTTGCAAGTACAGTGCCTATTTCTTTAATTAGTGTGCTGTTTACATCATCAGTTCTGTCTGACATACTAAAATGGCTTCTACTGCAGATAGGTTGAAATTCACATGACTCCGTTTTGTAGCAAAATCAATTAAGTTGCTCACCAAGGGGCATGACCACCACATGTGGGTTGCAGTTCCGCCCTCCTGTCCACATCTCCAGCATTTGTCTCCCTTATGAGCCAACTTTTTATATGCTGATGTTAAGTACCATCTGGCATTTACTGTATCTTGAACTGCATTTGTTGAAGTTTTAGGTTGTAAATTCCCAGATCATTAGCCCAAATGTGTGCCCAGTCAGGGGACTGGCTTAGTTCTTTCTCCTATTTGACAGAGTATGCTGATAAAGGGTGGGATTAATACTCAGTAAGATTTAAAAAAAAGTATTGAAGCTAGAAAGTGTTTTTTTTTTCATTTGTTTATGTAGGAAAATATGATATTCAAGAACATTCAATCTTATCCTTATTTTTTTTTATTCTCTAATTTATGAAGAAAACTTTGCGCTTGCACTAACCCCCAATTTTTCTTCTGACTGTCTAGCAAACAAATACTGAATTTGTTGTGTATTTATTAACCACTTGAGGACTGTGGGCTTTACCCCCCTTAAGGACCAGAGCCTTTTTTTCCATTCAGACCACTGCAGCTTTCACGGTTTATTGCTCGCTCATACAACCTACCACCTAAATGAATTTTGGCTCCTTTTCTTGTCACTAATAAATCTTTCTTTTGGTGCTATTTGATTGCTACTGCGATTTTTACTTTTTATTATATTCATCAAAAAAGACATGAATTTTGTCCAAAAAATTATTTTTTTAACTTTCTGTGCTGACATTTTTCAAATAAAGTAAAATTTCTGTATACATGCAGCACGAAAAATGTGGACAAACATGTTTTTAATAAAAAAAAAAAAAACCCATTCAGCCTATATTGATTGGTTTGGGTAAAAGTTATAGCGTTTACAAACTATGGTGCAAAAAGTGATTTTTCCCATTTTTAAGCATCTATGACTTTTCTGACCACCTGTCATGTTTCATGAGGGGCTAGAATTCCAGGATAGTATACATACCCCCAAATGACCCCATTTTGGAAAGAAGACATCCCAAAGTATTCACTGAGAGGCATGGTGAGTTCATAGAAGATTTTATTTTTTGTCACAAGTTAGCGGAAAATTACACTTTGTGTCAAAAAAGAAAAAAAAAAAGTTTCCATTTCTGCTAACTTGCGACAAAAAAAAAATGAAATCTGCCACGGACTCACTATGCTCCTCTCTGAATACCTTGAAGTGTCTACTTTCCAAAACGGGGTCATTTGTTGGGTGTGTTTACTGTCCTGGGATTTTGGGAGGTGCCTAATTGTAAGCACCCCTGTAAAGCCTAAAGGTGCTCATTGGACTTTGGGCCCCTTAGCGCAGTTAGGCTGCAA
Organism: Hyperolius riggenbachi; assembly: GCF_040937935.1. NCBI lineage: Eukaryota > Metazoa > Chordata > Amphibia > Anura > Hyperoliidae > Hyperolius > Hyperolius riggenbachi. The sequence goes on along the minus strand of NC_090653.1, from coordinate 21,079,949 downwards.
AAAGTGCCACACATGTGGTATTGCCGTACTCAGGAGAAGTAGTATAATGTGTTTTGGGGTGTATTTTTACACATACCCATGCTGGGTGGGAGAAATATCTCTGTAAATGACAATTGTTTGATTTTTTTTTACACACAATTGTCCATTTACAGAGATATTTCTCCCACTCAGCATGGGTATGTGTAAAAATACACCCCAAAACACATTATACTACTTCTCCTGAGTACGGCGATACCACATGCGTGGCACTTTTTTGCACCCTAACTGCGCTAAGGGGCCCAAAGTCCAATGAGTACCTTTAGGATTTCACAGGTCATTTTTGTTTCAAGACTACTCCTCACGGTTTAGGGCCCCTAAAATGCCAGGGCAGTATAGGAACCCCACAAATGACCCCATTCTAGAAAGAAGACACCCCAAGGTATTCCGTTAGGAGTATGGTGAGTTCATAGAAGATTTTATTTTTTGTCACAAGTTAGCGGAAATTGATTTTAATTGTTTTTTTTCACAAAGTGTCATTTTCCGCTAACTTGTGACAAAAAATAAAATTTTCTATGAACTCACCATACTCCTAACGGAATACCTTTGGGTGTCTTCTTTCTAGAATGGGGTCATTTGTGGGGTTCCTATACTGCCCTGGCATTTTAGGGGCCCTAAACCGTGAGGAGTAGTCCTGAAACCAAATATCGCAAAATGACCTGTGAAATCCTAAAGGTACTCATTGGACTTTGGGCCCCTTAGTGTACTTAGGGTGTAAAAAAGTGCCACACATGTGGTACCGCCGTACTCAGGAGAAGTAGTATAATGTGTTTTGGGGTGTATTTTTACACATACCTATGCTGGGTGGGAGAAATATCTCTGTAAATGACAATTGTTTGATTTTTTTTACACACAATTGTCCATTTACAGAGATATTTCTCCCACCCAGCATGGGTATGTGTAAAAATACACCCCAAAACACATTATACTACACGATCTTCTCAAGAAATTAGCATATTGTGTTAAAGTTCATTATTTTCTGTAATGTACTGATAAACATTAGACTTTCATATATTTTAGATTCAAATACACACAACTGAAGTAGCTCAAGCCTTTTATTGTTTTAATATTGATGATTTTGGCATACAGCTCATGAAAACCCAAATTTCATATCTCAAAAAATTAGCATATTTAATCCGACCAATAAAATAAAGTGTTTTTAAAACAAAAAAAAATCAACCTTCAAATAATTATGTTCAGTTATGCACTCAATACTTGGTCGGGAATCCTTTTGCAGAAATGACTGCTTCAATGCGGCGTGGCATGGAGGCAATCAGCCTGTGGCAATCAGCTCAGGTGTTATGGAGGCCCAGGATGCTTCGATAGTGGCCCTAAAGGACTTACGAGGCCAAAATGGCTAAAAAAAGCCAAGTACCTTTAAAGAGAATCTGGATTGATAAAATCGCACAAAAGTAAACATACCAGTGCGTTAGGGGACATCTCCTATTACCCTCTGTCACGATTTCGCCGCTCCCCGCCGCATTAAAAGTAGTCAAAAACAGTTTTAAAAAGTTTTTTTATAAACAAACAAAATGGCCACCAAAACAGGAAGTAGGTTGATGTACAGTATGTCCACACATAGAAAATACATCCATACACAAGCAGGCTGTATACACCCTTCCTTTTGAATCTCAAAAGATCATTTGTGTGTTTACCTTCTGTCCCCTTCTTCTCTCATGCACTGAAGTGACAGGCTTCCTGCAGACAGCTCTGCCTGTGTTTTTAATTCCTCAGTATGTGTCAGCCAGCTACTTTCACAGCCTAACAGAGGAGGATTTTTATCCAGCTCTCTTCTATCACTGATAAGATAGCAGATATGCTGCTGGCTTATGTAAATAACACACACACTGGAGTGTGCAGAGAGGGACCTGGAGGGTGTGCATAAACAGACCAGCACAGAAGAGTTGGCAGCCTTCCAGACACAGGCCGACAAGTCTGACAGGGGAAAGATACATTGATTTATTACAGAGACAGTACCAGTAGAAAGTGCTGCAGTAAGGCAGAGCACATTAGCATAGCTTTAGGAACTTGTAGGATGGTAGAAAAAACGTTGTAATTTTTGGTACAGTGTCTCTTTAAGATGTTTAAATGCACGGAGGACGCCGTCCGCGCCCTCCGTGCAGTTCCGCCGGGTCCCCTTCCTGTGATCGCCCCCCGTGCCGAGCGCGACCCCACAGGCCGGGTCGGGCTCTCGTTCCGCTCCCAATATGACCGCTTCCTCTGGCCGCGGCTGCGCAGTCCGCCTGGCCGCTAGTGCGGCTGCGCAGCTCTACGGCCAACCCCTCTGATCCACGCTACAGTGCGTGGTTCGGGGGGTTGGCCGTAGAGCTGCGCAGCCGCACTAGCGGCCAGGCGGACTGCGCAGCCGCGGCCAGAGGAAGCGGCCATATTGGGAGCGGAACGAGAGCCCGACCCGGCCTGTGGGGTCACGCTCGGCACGGGGGGCGATCACAGGAAGGGGACCCGGCAGAACTGCACGGAGGGCGCGGACGGCGTCCTCCGTGCATTTAAACATCTTAAAGGTACTTGGCTTTTTTAGCCTTTATGACCTCGTAAGTCCTTTAAGCTCATCCAGAGTGTTGGGTCTTGCATCTCTCAACTTTCTCTTCACAATATCCCACAGATTCTCTATGGGGTTCAGGTCAGGAGAGTTGGCAGGCCAATTCAGAACAGTAATACCATGGTCAGTAAACCATTTACCAGTAGTTTTGGCACTGTGAGCAGGTGCCATGTGGTGCTGAAAAATGAAATCTTCATCTCCATAAAGCTTTTCAGCAGATGGAAGCATGAAGTGCTCCAAAATCTCCTGATAGCTAGCTGCATTGACCCTGCCCTTGATAAAACACAGTGGACTAACACCAGCAGCTGACATGGCACCCCAGACCATCACTGACTGTGGGTACTTGACACTGGACTTCAGGCATTTTGGCATTTCCCTCTCCCCAGTCTTCCTCCAGACTCTGGCACCTTGATTTCCGAATGACATGTAAAAGTTGTTTTCATCCGAAAAAAGTACTTTGGACCACTGAGCAACAGTCCAGTGCTGCTTCTCTGTAGCCCAGGTCAGGCGCTTCTGCTGATGTTTCTGGTTCAAAAGTGGGTTCATGCTTCCATCTGCTGAAAAGCTTTATGGAGTTGAAGATTTCATTTTTCAGCATGACCTGGCACCTGCTTACAGTGCCAAATTCACTGGTAAATGGTTTACTGACCATGATATTACTGTGCTCAATTGGCCTGCCAACACTCCTGACCTGAACCTCATAGAGAATCTGTGGGATTTTGTGAAGAGAAAGTTGGGAGACGCAAGACCCAACACTCTGGATGAGCTTAAAGAGACTCAGTAACAAAAATTGCATCCTGTTTTTTATCATCCTACAAGTTCCAAAAGCTATTCTAATGTGTTCTGGCTTACTGCAGCAAGTTCTACTATCACAGTCTCTGTAATAAATCAATGTATCTTTCCCTTGTCAGACTTGTCAGCCTGTGTCTGGAAGGCTGCCAAGTTCTTCAGTGTTGTGGTTCTGCTATGCACTCCCCCCTCAGGGGGGAAAGAAACACACAAATGATCTCTTGAGATTCAAAAGGAAGGCTGTATACAGCCTGCTTGTGTATGGATGTATTTTCTATGTGTGGACATACTGTACATCAACCTACTTCCTGTTTTGGTGGCCATTTTGTTTGTTTATAAACAAACTTTTTAAAACTGTTTTTAACCACTTTTAATGCGGCGGGGAGCGGCGAAATTGTGTCAGAGGGTAATAGGAGATGTCCCCTAACGCACTGGTATGTTTACTTTTGTGCGATTTTAACAATTCAGATTTTCTTTAAGGCCGCTATCGAAGCATCCTGGGCCTCCATAACACCTGAGCAGTGCCACAGGCTGATTGCCTCCATGCCACGCCGCATTAAAACAATCATTTCTGTAAAAGGATTCCCGACCAAGTATTCAGTGCATAACTGAACATAATTATTTGAAGGTTGACTTTTTTTGTTTTAAAAACACTTTCTTTTATTGGTCGGATGAAATATGCTAATTTTTTGAGATAGGAAATTTGGGTCTTCATGAGCTGTATGCCAAAATCATCAATATTAAAACAATAAAAGGCTTGAACTACTTCAGTTGTGTGTATTTGAATCTAAAATATATGAAAGTCTAATGTTTATCAGTACATTACAGAAAATAATGAACTTTATCACAGTATGCTAATTTTTTGAGAAGATCCTGTACTTCTCCTGAGTATGGCGGTAGCACATGTGTGACACTTTTTTGCAGCCTAGGTGCGCTAAGGGGCCCAACATCCTGTTCACAGGTCATTTTGAGGCATTTGGTTTCTAGACTACTCCTCACGGTTTAGGGCCCCTAAAATGCCAGGGCAGTATAGGAACCCCACAAGTGACCCCATTTTAGAAAGAAGACACCCCAAGGTATTCCGTTAGGTGTATGGCAAGTTCATAGAAGATTTTATTTTTTGTCACAAGTTAGTGAAAAATGACACTTTGTGAAAAAAAAACAATAAAAATCAATTTCCGCTAACTTTTGACAAAAAATAAAATCTTCTATGAACTCGTCATACACCTAACAGAATACCTTGGGGTGTCTTTTCTAAAATGGGGTCACTTGTGGGGTTCCTATACCGCCCTGGCATTTTACGGGCCCAAAACCGTGAGTAGTCTGGAAACCAAATGTCTCAAAATGACTGTTCAGGGGTATAAGCATCTGCAAATTTTGATGACAGGTGGTCTATGAGGGGGCAAATTTTGTGGAACCGGTCATAAGCAGGATGGCCTTTTAGATGACAGGTTGTATTGGGCCTGATCTGATGGATAGGAGTGCTAGGGGGTGACAGGAGGTGATTGATGGGTGTCTCAGGGGGTGGTTAGAGGGCAAAATAGATGCAATCAATGCACTGGGGAGGTGATCGGAAGGGGGTCTGAGGGGGATCTGAGGGTTTGGCCGAGTGATCAGGAGCCCACACGGGGCAAATTAGGGCCTGATCTGATGGGTAGGTGTGCTAGGGGGTGACAGGAGGTGATTGATGGGTGTCTCAAGGTGTGATAAGAGGGGGGAATAGATGCAAGCAATGCACTGGCGAGGTGATCAGGGCTGGAGTCTGAGGGCATTCTGAGGGTGTGGGCGGGTGATTGAGTGCCCTAGGGGCAGATAGGGGTCTAATCTGATAGGTAGCAGTGACAGGGGGTGATTGATGGGTAATTAGTGGGTGTTTAGGGTAGAGAACAGATGTAAACAATGCATTTGGGAGGTGATCTGACGTCGGATCTGCGGGCGATCTATTGGTGTGGGTGGGTGATCAGATTGCCCGCAAGGGGCAGGTTAGGGGCTGATTGATGGGTGGCAGTGACAGTGGGTGATTGATGGGTGATTGACAGGTGATTGACAGGTGATCAGTGGGTTATTACAGGGAAGAAAAGATGTAAATAATGCACTGGCGAATTGATAAGGGGTGGGTCTGAGGGCAATCTGAGCGTGTAGGCGGGTGATTGGGTGCCCGCAAGGGGCAGATTAGAGTCTGATCTGATGGGGAACCGTGACAGGTGGTGATAGGGGGTGATTGATGGGTAATTAGTGGGTGTTTAGGGTAGATAACAGATGTAAACAATGCATTTGGGAGGTGATCTGACGTCGGATCTGCGGGCGATCTATTGGTGTGGGTGGGTGATCAGATTGCCCGCAAGGGGCAGGATTGGGGCTGATTGATGGGTGGCAGTGACAGGGGGTGATTGATGGGTGATTGACAGGTGATTGACAGGTGATTGACAGGTGATCAGGGGGGATAGAGGTGTTTCTATTCATTCATCACTAACGGGCGACAACAGGACTTGAAGTCTTATATAATTACGTCCCTGGTACTTCAAGTGAAGTTTTGCCAGGCCGTGAATATACTGCACAAGATGCAGTAAGTAGTTAAAGCAAATCTGAAGTGAATATAAACATATGAAATAATGGTTTGTATGTGTAGTACGGATAATAAATAGAACATTAGTAGTAAAGAAAAAAGTCTCATATTGTTTTCCAGTACAGAAGGAGTTATTATCTATGCAAAAGAGCTTCTCTGAGCTATTTGACCAACTAGGGTCGAACTCTGTCCTGTGTTCTGAAGTACATAAACAGCCAAGAAAGAGTGAAAGACAGCTTTTGAAAAAGGTTTTACTGCAGGAAAGTTCAAAGGGTCATTAGTTCTGCTTTGTTTTACAGCTTAAAATACAGAGGTGGATTCTAAACATGCAAGTCCCCCATGTCTCCCCCACGTGTCCCCCTTTATTCTCTATTTATTTTTCCAAGAACACATGATGCTCTTATTTGTAGCAGAAGATGAATATTTACGTCCTTGAGTCCTTAGATGAAGTTTCAATGGTTGTAAAAATATACTGTCTGAAAAACAGCAAGTTGTTAAGATGTTGTTATTTTATAAATATTATATACATATATATATATATATATATATATATATATATATATATATATATATATATATATATATATATATATATATATTTATATATATATATATATAATTATTATAACCTTTCCGAAGAGGTAATTGTTATCTTTAGGGTTAACTTACCACCTGGACGTTGTGTCTCTTTTCCTCAGTATTTGCTCCCAATGCTGCCTAATAAGGGCAACACCACCACCAGCAACTGTACCTTCAGAAATCTTAGCTTCTCGATGTAGATGTGCAATAAGTGCTGTCTGTAATACAGAAATTGTAAATCATTTTCAGCCTAGATATGCTTTGCTTAGGGCTTATTCACACCATGGGCTTGATTCACTAAGACAAATAGCATGCCTTATCTGAGTTAACATGCCTTATTAGAGATACCACACCTTATCTGAATTAACGTGCCTTATCAGAGTAGCATAGCGAGGGCTACACACTTATGCCTGCTAATTGGCAATGACGAGAGCTCCACTCATCCTGCCATGAGCCCCTGCGGGTTTGTAGCGTTTGCTATGCTACTCTGATGAGGCGTGTTAACTTTGATAAGGCATGCTATTTTTCTTAGGGAATCAAGCCCTATGTGTTCTGCTGTCAGTTATGATGAAATGTGAAATGCACATAGAGTGCGATCCACATGATAGCATGAAAGACCATAGACTTCCATGCTACCATTTACCTTATAGCTGTGCTTTCCCTTGCATTGCAATGTAGCTTTGTCGGTAACATTTTATCGCATTATGCACTTATTTTCCGGTCGGGTTCTATTGTGGTCCAGCCACAGATCTCTGCATGATACTCATGATGTGCATCTGGAATGCACTTTCGTGCTGCATGAGCTCACTTCTGCAGGGGCCCCAACTGCTCCGTTTTCGTCGGTTGGGGAGGGGTCCCGCTGTCCCGGGATACCCCCCCCCCCCCTTGTGTCCCAGCAGGCAGAGGAAGTGAAAAAAATGATCGAGGCCCCAGCCGGCGGATGCGGTGTGTGGAGCGATGTGTAAGATAATACTGTCACTCCCTCCCTCGAATTGTGCCCCCCAGTGTCCCCCTGTATGTAGAGTATAAAAGCGCAGCATAGCGGGCAGTCTTACCATTCCTCGTCGCGTACCGGGCTGGCTCTGGGCTTCCATCTACTTCCTGTGACGTCACAGGAAGCAGGAAGCGAAGAGCCAGAGATGCCCATACGCGACGATGAATGGTAAGACTGCCCGCTATGCTGCGCTCTTATACTCTACATACAGGGGGACACTGGGGGGCACAATTCGAGGGAGGGAGTGACAGTATTATCTTACACATCGCCCCACACACCGCATCCGCCGGCTGGTGCCTCGATCATTTTTTCACCTCTCTCTCTCTCTCTTTCTTTCTCTCTCTCTCTCTCTCTTTATATACAGTGGTGTGAAAAACTATTTGCCCCCTTCCTGATTTCTTATTCTTTTGCATGTTTGTCACACTTAAATGTTTCTGCTCATCAAAAACCGTTAACTATTAGTCAAAGATAACATAACTGAACACAAAATGCAGTTTTAAATGATGGTTTTTATTATTTAGTGAGAAAAAAAACTCAAAACCTACATGGAGCTGTGTGAAAAAGAAATTGCCCCCTGAACCTAATAACTGTTTGGGCCACCCTTAGCAGCAATAACTGCAATCAAGCCTTTGCAATAACTTGCAACAAGTCTTTTACAGCGCTCTGGAGGAATTTTGGCCCACTCAACTTTGCAGAATTGTTGTAATTCAGCTTTATTTGAAGGTTTTCTAGCATGAACTGCCTTTTTAAGGTCATGCCACACCATCTCAATAGGATTCAGGTCAGGACTTTGACTAGGCCACTCCAAAGTCTTCATTTTGTTTTTCTTCAGCCATTCATAGGTGGATTTGCTGGTGTGTTTTGGGTCATTGTCCTGCTGCAGCACCCAAGATCGCTTCAGCTTGAGTTGACGAACAGATGGCAGGACATTCTCCTTCAGGATTTTTTGGTAGACAGTAGAATTCATGGTTCCATCTAACACAGCAAGCCTTCCAGGTCCTGAAGCAGCAAAACAACCCCAGACCATCACACTACCACCACCATATTTTACTGTTGGTATGATGTTCTTTTGCTGAAATGCTGTGTTACTTCTAAGCCAGATGTAACGGGACACGGACCTTCCAAAAAGTTCAACTTTTGTCTCGTCGGTCCACAAGGTATTTTCCCAAAAGTCTTGCCAATCATTGAGATGTTTTTTTTAGCAAAATTGAGACGAGCCTTAATGTTCTTTTTGCTTAAAAGTGGTTTGCGCCTTGGATATCTGCCATGCAGGCCATTTTTGCCCAGTCTCTCTCTTATGGTGGAGTCGTGAACACTGACCTCAATTGAGGCAAGTGAGGCCTGCAGTTCTTTAGATGTTGTCCTGGGGTCTTTTGTGACCTCTCGGATGAGTTTTCTCTGCGCTCTTGGAGTAATTTTGGTCAGCCGGCCACTCCTGGGAAGGTTCATCACTGTTCCATGTTTTTGCCATTTGTGGATAATGGCTCTCACTGTGGTTTGCTGGAGTCCCAAAGCTTTAGAAATAGCTTTATAACCTTTACCAGACTGATAGATCTCAATTACTTTTGTTCTCATTTGTTCCTGAATTTCTTTGGATCTTGGCATGGTGTCTAGCTTTTGAGGTGCTTTTGGTCTACTTCTCTGTGTCAGATAGCTCCTATTTAAGTGATTTCTTGATTGAAACAGGTGTGGCAGTAATCAGGCCTGGGGGTGACTACAGAAATTGAACTCAGGTGTGATAAACCACAGTTTAAGTTATTTTTTAACAAGTGGGGCAATCACTTTTTCACACAGGGCCATGTAGATTTGGAGTTTTTTTTCTCTCTAAATAATAAAAACCATCATTTAAAACTGCATTTTGTGTTCAATTATGTTGTCTTTGACTAACAGTTAACGGTTTTTGATGAGCAGAAACATTTAAGTGTGACAAACATGCAAAAGAATAAGAAATCAGGAAGGGGGCAAATAGTTTTTCACACCACTGTATATATATAAAATTTATTTGACTAAGGGTGTGTCAGGGGGTGTGGTTGGGGGTGTGGCTTAAGTGTCCTGTTTTCTCATCTCAAAAAGTTGGGAGGTATGCTTCTGTAGTAGCGCTGGACCGAACTGTTCGCTCTCAGATGGTTCCTGGGGATCATCGACTGTTCACCAGTTCGCCCGCCGGCAAACAGATTGTGAAGTTCGGTCTTACCCCATACTGTAGATTTGCATGGGGCCAAAAATTGACCGCTCACCCCAGAGTCAGCAGACACATGGTAGCCAATGAGTTATCCCTCCCTCCTGCATCCCCCCACCCCATGAAAGTGCAAGCACAGCAGACATTTTACATTCTGCCTGTAGCTGCTGTGCTAGGTAGACTAGGGAGAGCTTTGCTGCTGAGTTAGGAATAGTGTAGGAAGCGTGCTGTTCTGTGTGTTCAGTGCACTGTAGCTGTTGGAGGGGTGTGCTGCTCCTTGTAGTGCATCAACTAGAGAACACATAGTCACATAGACAAATATATACAGTGGGTGCTACTGAGTAGCACCCACTGTATATATTTGTATGCACTCTTATATTTCTTTCCTCATTTACCAATGAGTAAATGATCAATACAGGTCATCCTTTGACTCATGTGCAGCCAGGGGAGGACTGGCCAGTGGGGAAGGGGAGAGTTTTCCCCCCAGACTGCCTCTGATTAAATCATTTAGGGCTGGCCGATCCACCAACCATTTCGGTATTTATTATCGAATAACATGAAAATCTGTGCCGCCACAAGCATGCCCAATCAACGATTTGACTGATTCCAGGTGGAAATTAGTTGTATGTATTGATCTGAGATGCTAGGAAATATCGGGTCTATGTGGTCGATCAAGTGCAATAATCATGAACAATGAACGTGACAGAAACCCCGGCCGTTGTCCCTCACAATATATTGGGCTTGATTCACTAACCGGCGCTAAGTGTTAGCGCCAGAGTGAAAAGCCACTTAGTGCCCTAGCTTTGCGCACACTAATAGCTGAGCAAAGCTACATCGTGCACAGCACTGCACTCTTCGCGCACAGTGCGGTGCGCCGATAATGGCACGTGGTGCGTCAATAACGATGCACCCGCTGCGCTGGAAACATTGCACCCGGTGCGTTGAAAACGGTGCATCGCTTGCGCCGCTCACCGGGTGCGACATTTTCAGAGCAGCAGGTGCTACTTTATCGTCGCACCACGTGCCATTATCGGCACACCACACTGCGCGCAAAGTGCGCGGTGCTGTGCGCGATGTGTGGGCGCAAACAACCTAATGCCCTGGTTTGCACCCACAAAGTGTTATGGTTCACTAACCGGCTTAGCGCCGGTTAGTGAATCAAGGCCATTATGTGCCCCCTGGTGCCTGTGCATTTATACTTTACCTGGCTGTCATGTTGTCCTTCAAGTATCCTTGCTGTATTTCTGCATTTGCGCCTTACGTCACTATATGGTATATACCATGTGGGGCGCGTGTGTGTGACGTTGTTTGGACTGGGGCTGCAGTGAAAATGGGCCCCTAGTTTGTGTTTTATATATCTAATTATAGGTGAGGGGATCAGCAAAGACCCAAAGACTACACTGCCGTTGAATCACATGTGGTAGTGCGCAAAAGCGTCAATCTATATGAGCCTTCATTGTTTTGCTTTTTAAGACGTGTTTTCACAAGTGGGGGTATAAGAATCAGACACCCACCACGTGTGAATTTTTATAATTACCTTTGTAATCACCCTTTTTTGTACCTATGTGGTCTGAGCCCTATGGGCAAAGTGTGATATAAAAATATGCCAAATTCATCTGACCTCTGCTACTGCAACTGCAACAAAACATGTATATGCCAGGGGCTGGAAAACCGTAATCATGTGCAATCCCGCAAACGTGCACACAAGCACGGCAAACGTCACCACTGCACAAATATTACCAGCGAAAGGACTAACATTTATGTCCTGGAGGTGTCAACTAGTAAAAACAATTATTCAAACACCTGATGTTACCAGTAAAGCTATTTGTGGTTGTTTATGGTGCAGTGAGGCCTTGTTCACATGGTGTTCCGTTCGCATGGCCGTCCGCGTTTGGCGTTTAACACAATTTTTCTATCCAATTTCTGGCATTTATTTTCACACTTTTTTTTTGTGAACCGCTTTTCTAAGTGGTTCTGTAGAGCGATTGCGTTTTTTTCACTTCCTGGCGTCAGTGAGGAAGTGAACTCTTAAATCCTTAAAAGAATAAATACAATGGGCTTGATTCACAAAGCGGTGATAACTCAGTTATCACGCCTAAAAGACTTTAGGCGTGATAAGCCGTGCAAAGCTGAGTTATCACCGATTTTTGCTGCTCTTCGCGCGAAACGCGCACGCGCGCAAAGTCCCATAGGGCTCAATGGGCGCTGCGTGCGAAGCACGGTACACTGCGCGCGCAGCGCGGTGCGCTACGCGCGCAAAACTTTGCGCGCGGGAGATCGCGCGAGTTTCTTCTTATCACGCCTAAACTGAGTTTAGGCGTGATAAAGGGCTTTTCACAGGCGTGCAAACACTTTGCACCGCTTTGTGAATCAAGCCCAATGTATTTATTCTTAAAAACGCGAACGCAATCGCTGCACAAATGAGCCCTCAACGCTGCATTTCATCTCTGAGTGTGGGCTGGGGCTAACCCTTACACTACCTGATTGGCATACACAAGCCAGATGTTTAAAAGCACTTTATTCCACAGATATAGAAATGTAATGTGATTTCTGACCTTTAGAGATTATAACACGACTCAGCATAAATAACGCCCTGCAGCAGCGATCAGAGGCAACCAACATAAAGCTTTGTTGGTGGTCAGAAAAGGGGGGGGGGGGGGGGAAGGATCCATTTGTGTGCTCAGTTGTATGGCTCTGCAGCGAGCTATTAAAGCTACAGAGCACTGAATTGTAAAAAAAATAGGGGAGTGTAAGCCTATCATCCTGAACGGGTTAAGCAACTTTAACATCAGTTTTGTAGCCAGAAATAGCCCATATAGCCCATATAGGTGTTAACCTCTGCCTGCCCATTGAAGTCTATGACAGTTCGCCGTGTTCTCTGGTTCACTAACAGACACAGAATTGTTTGCGGACCGTCCGTGAACTGATTTTCATAAAGTTCGTTCATCACTATTAGAGATGGGCCGAACCTCCGATTTTAGGTTCGCGAACCGGGTTCGCGAACTTTCGCGGAAGGTTCGGTTCGCGTAAAAGTTCGCGAACCGCAATAGACTTCAATGGGGATGCGAACTTTGAAAAAAAAAAAATAATTATGCTGGCCACAAAAGTGATGGAAAAGATGTTTCAAGGGGTCTAACACCTGGAGGGGGGCATGGCGGAGTGGGATACATGCCAAAAGTCCCGGGGAAAAATCTGGATTTGACGCAAAGCAGCGTTTTAAGGGCAGAAATCACATTGAATGCTAAATGACAGGCCTAAAGTGCTTTAAAACATCTTGCATGTGTATACATCAATCAGGTAGTGTAATTAAGGTACTGCTTCACACTGACACACCAAACTCACCGTGTAACGCACCGCAAACAGCTGTTTGTGTAGTGATGGCCGTGCTGGACTGGTGCGCACCATGGCGAGAGTGCAGGTTTTGGTGGCTTTACAGCCCATATGGTCGCCTGGCTGATGTAGCTGAATGACAGAACAGTGACTGTCCAGCTGATCAAATTTGGTCTGACCACAATGAAGCAACGACCTTATTATCTTTTGTGTGCCCCCCGAGACACTCATCTAGGCGCCAGTCATTGCTTCATTGTGATACGCAAGCCCCTTCACCACGGCAAGGTAATGATCACGAAGGGGAATGGGCGCATGTACATGCCTTTTCTTTTGTTGTTGCAGCTGCCCGCAGTGCAGCCAGAAAAATTAGGCAGTCATGTACACGCACCAGAAAAATTATTACAGCGGCCGCTGCTAGCAGCGGCCTAAAAAATTCAGCAATCCGCCTGGAGTCCCGGACCCTGTTGGTGGTGGCGGAGAAGGTAGTCAAGCGGCCTGCAGGCAGACATGCTGTGTGGAGGGACTGAGAGCGACTTCGTCTTCTTGGGGCAGCCCAGGCAGCCAGTCACACGGCGTGCAGGCAGAGTTGCTGTGTGTGCGGGGACTGACTTAGTCTTGGGGCGGGCAGCAGCCCTCCGGGATCCATGCCTCATTCATTTTGATAAAGGTGAGGTACTTAACACTTTTGTGATTTAGGCGACTTCTCTTCTCTGTGACAATGCCTCCAGCTGCGCTGAAGGTCCTTTCTGACAGGACGCTTGCGGCAGGGCAGGAGAGAAGTTGGATGGCAAATTGGGACAGCTCTGGCCACAGGTCAAGCCTGCGCACCCAGTAGTTCAAGGGTTCCTCATCGCTGTTCACAGCAGTGTACAGGTATACAGTGGCAGGTTCACTGAACAGAACAGGTATGCAGTGGCGGGTTCACTGAACAGTACAGGTATACAGTAGCAGGTTCACTGAACACAACAGGTATGCAGTGGCGGGTTCACTGAACACAACAGGTATGCAGTGGCGGGTTCACTGAACACAACAGGTATGCAGTGGCGGGTTCACTGAACAGGTATGCAGTGGCGGGTTCACTGAACAGTACAGGTATACAGTGGCGGGTTCACTGAACACAACAGGTATGCAGTGGCGGGTTCACTGAACAGGTATACAGTGGCGGGTTCACTGAACAGAACAGGTATACAGTGGCGGGTTCACAGAACAGGTATGCAGTGGCAGGTTCACTGAACACAACAGGTATGCAGTGGCGGGTTCACTAAACAGGTATACAGTGGCGGGTCCACTGAACAGAACAGGTATGCAGTGGCGGGTTCACTGAACACAACAGGTATGCGGTGGTGGGTTCACTGAACAGGTATGCAGTGGTGGGTTCACAGAACAGGTATGCAGTGGTGGGTTCACAGAACAGGTATGCAGTGGTGGGTTCACAGAACAGGTATGCAGTGGTGGGTTCACAGCACAGGTATGCAGTGGTGGGTTCACAGAACAGGTATGCAGTGGTGGGTTCACAGCACAGGTATGCAGTGGCAGGTTCACTGAACAGGTATGCAGTGATGGGTTCACAGCACAGGTATGCAGTGGCAGGTTCACTGAACAGGTATGCAGTGATGGGTTCACAGCACAGGTATGCAGTGGTGGGTTCACAGAACAGGTATGCAGTGGTGAGTTCACAGCACAGGTATGCAGTGGCAGGTTCACTGAACAGGTATGCAGTGATGGGTTCACAGAACAGGTATGCAGTGGCAGGTTCACTGAACAGGTATGCAGTGGTGGGTTCACAGAACAGGTATGCAGCCAGCCAGGAACAAGTTAAGCCTAACTAATCTTTCCCTGAGAGACAGTCTGCAGCAGCTCGCCCTACTCTCACTAAAGCAGGCAGCACACGAGTGACCGTAATGGCCGCCGCTGCCTGCCTTATATAAGGGGGGGGGGGGGGGTGGGGCTCCGGGGGCTAGTGTAGCCTAATTGGCTACACTGGGCCTGCTGACTGTGATGTAGAGGGTCAAAGTTGACCCTCAGGTGACCCTTCCGCAAAGGTTCGCCAGCGGGACGCGAACGCGAACCACCGAAGTTCGTGTGGAACCGTTCGCCGGCGAACCGTTCGACCCATCTCTAATCACTATTCTGTAGTGTGAATGAGCCCTAAGTCCAGTGTTCCCAATGTTTATTATTATTATTATTTTTTTTATTATTATCTGAGTGTTCACTTACCATATTACAGTCAGAAATAACAAGCGTACCCGACTGCAAGACAATGGTCAAGCAATTAGTGAGCTTTAGTTGCATAGAATTATGTGTAAAATGCCATGTACAAACAATTGAAATGTTCTCTCTGTTAAGCAAACACATTTGTATGATAAAATATATTTTCATAATAACATTTTCATTTCTACATTGTATCCATATATATAAAATTGGATGAATGTGTGTATGTATGTATGTGCCGCAATCACTCGAAAACGCATTGACTGATTTGAATGAAACTTGGTACACAGATCCCTTACTACCTGGGATGATATGTTCTGGGGGTCTCGCGTCCCCCCTGCACACCTGGGCGGAGCTCCAAACAGCCAATCAGATTCCACCCATTCATGTCAATAGAAAAAATGTAAAAGGCTGCCATTCTCACAGTAATCAAGCCAGAGTCCCCACACATGGCCCAGCTGGTCACTTAGTGACTGAGGTTACAAATCCAGGAAAAGTAAGCGGAGAATAAAACAGCCAATCAAATTTTAGTCATTAATTTTTAATGGGAAAATGTAAACTGCAGCCATTCTTACACTCAGGGATATATTTATTTTCAAAAGCACTTAGTGAATGGCAGTTGCTCTGTCCAACTGCCAAAAAACTGTGTAGGGAGCAGGGAAGCTGGCCAGCATCGTTGTTTAAATCCTTTTTCAGGAATATCTTTATAAAGAATAAAGGCCTTGCTGAGATGGACTAGTCCAAAACCTGTCACTTCTGTCAGATTTCTACTACCTACTGTAAGTGACAGCAACATAGGAGGAAAGTAATTTATGGCTCATTTTACTCTGAAAAAAACGTACTTCTTGTTTGTCTTTGTTTACACATATTTTAAATTTTACAGTTTTTCACTGTAGTGCCCCTTTAACCTTTTCAGCCCACGGGGATTTTTCACCTCCCATTCATTCGCTAATAACTTTATCACTACTTATCACAATTTATTGATCTATATCATGTTTTTTCCGTCACTAATTAGGCTTTCTTCGGGTGGTATATTTTGCTAAGAATTATTTTTTTTATTAATGCATTTTAACAGGGTTAATAAGAAAAAAATGGAAAAAATTCATTATTTCTCAGTTTTCGGCCATTATAGCTTTAAAATAATCCATGCTACCATAATTAAAACCAATGTATTTTATTTTCCCGTTTGTCTCGGTTATAACACCATTTAAATGTTGTCCCTATCACAATGTATGGCGCCAATATTTAATTTGGAAATAAAGGTGCATTTTTTTCCGTTTTGCGTCCATCACTATTTACAAGCTTATAATTTAAAAAATGTTCATAGTATACCCCCTTCAAATGCATATTTAAAAAGTTCAGACCCTTAGGTAACTATTTATGTCTTTTTTTTTTTTATTGTAATTTTTTTTTTCCATTAAAAATTTTATTTGGGTAATATTTTGGTGTGGGGAATAAACAGTTAATTTTTAATGTTATTATATGTGTAAATTGTAATGTAAAAAATATGTAGATGTAGTTTTACTATTTGGCCACAATGAGTTCTTTTTTCATCCTTGTGCGTCTCGCTAAGCAGAAGCACAAGGGGGACGCGGAAAATTTTACGTGCAGAAAGACTGAAGCCTCTTGTAAGAGTGCTTCGGTTTTTCTGCTGGGGACATGGATCGGTGATTGGGAACCATGTTCCCGTTCACTGATCCCAGGGCTACCAGGGGAAAGCACAGGGGCACGGGGGCGCGCCCGCGATCGCGCACGGGAGTGCGCCGAAGCACGGCACCGCAGCAGAGCAGCCGCCCGGACGTGAGCGTCATGTCCGGGCGGCAGAAATGGTTAAAGGAAACCAGCGACAGCAGGAAAAAAAAATAATACTTACCCGGGGCTTCCTCCAGCCCCATAACCACATGTGATTCCCTCGCTGTCCTCCCACGGTCTGCCATTCAGCCGCAAGCAGCACCAGTAAATGGCTCAGTCATGTCAGTTGGCATCTGCATGCACAGAAGACCCCCACTGACACGACTGAACCAGTTACTGGTGCTGATTGCGGCTGAACAGCAGACCACAAAAGGGCGACGAGGGACTCAATTGTGCTTATGGGGCTGGAGGAAGCCACCTTAGTCTCTGAGGCCCCCTTCAGTGCTAAAAACAGATGCACAGCAAAAAGTCTGTGTGAGAGAAAGGAGTGGGGGCAGTCTCACTGAGAGCCATAAACACTGCAAAAGATTAAACACCACATTGCCAGCAACATGTAACTCTTCATGACAGGGAGAGGATCTTTCTAGCTAGAATGGCAGTTGCTCTGGTCCTCTTCCCCCCATGGTTAGTGAGCTCTTCTGACCTTCGTCTCTTAGTTTTGCCAGCTGCAGCAATGTATGCTGTCACTCACAAATTTACGTTTCACCAGCCATTTACCTTTTTTTTTTATAACTTGGACCTCTTGTGCACATTATTTAGTTTATTAACTAAAATCAGCTGCATTGTGACTTTAACTTTGCATCAGTATGCAACATCCTACTGTGGACTTAGCCTCAGTTTTTATCTCATCAGTCTATTTTCAAGTTGGGTTCACTTTAAGTGAAATGCGAAATTGGACTCTGTGAAAACAAGTCAAAAACATTTTTTTTCAAAAAAAGACCTTGTAGTTTGAGAAAATAGTTTTAAAAAAACTCAAAGAAAAAATGTTTTTTAACCACTTCTGTGCGTGTATCGATGCCCCTGGATACTTCACTTAACAGCCAGGGGGCGTAGATACACGTACCTGTTTGTTTACCCCTTCATTCCGCATCGCCACGTTGCAGAGCCACTGTTTCACCATTTGGTGATCAGGGAATGAGAACAGCTTGTTCTCAAAACCGATCACAGTGCTTGTAATGAATAAGAAGCTGAAGCAGCAAGACAAAGCCTCTCATTCACAAAACTCAAATGTAAACAGTACTTCTGTGTTCTATTAATTAATTTTTTAACCCCTTACACCCCTACTCTATAGTTACCAAAATAAAATACTTGTAAAAAAAGAAAACATTTACACCATTTAAAAAACATACATACATAGTTACCTTATGAACTTTTTAATAAGTATGTCATGGGGGTATACTACTGTTAATTTTGCAAATAAAGGCTTGTAATTATTGTTATAGTATTAAAAAAAAAATCACAAAATGGAAAAAAATACACCTTTATTTTCAGATATAAATATTATGGCAGTATATATATACTAAGGACACAATTGAAATGGTGTAGTAACTGGAACAAATTGGCAAATAAAACATGAGGGTTTTACAGGGCTGGATTTACCATAAGGCACTTTAGGCACGTGCCTACAGGCACCTGATGATAGAAAGGCGGCTCACTCTGCTCCTCAAGTGCCTTCCTCCCTCCTTCCCTATGCAACTCAATACTGAGGGTACCTCTGGCTACCTAATACTAAGGGGCACCTGTAGCTACCCATGATGGCAAGGGAAGTAAGGGAAAAGTGACTGCTGGGACAGCCAGCACACTTGTGTTGCAACCTGGTGGGGGTTAATGGAGGGCGAGGTCTAGGGTGTCAGGACATCTGTGCCTATAGGCTCCTGACATAAATCCGGGCCTGAGGTTTTATGTATCAAAGCACATTTTATTTAAAAACTATATTGGCTGAGAACTGAAAAATAATGATTTTTTTCCCCATTATTTTCCTATTATTACCTTGAAAATGCATACAAATAAAATAATTTTTAGGAAAAAGTACCCATCAAAGAAAGCCTAATTTGTGGTGAATAAAACAAGATATAGTTAATTTCAATGTGCTAAGTAATGATAAAGTTATTGGCGAATGAGTGGGAGGAATAATGTTAAAGTTATTGGCGAATAAATGGGAGGAGCATGATGTGAAAATCCCTTTGGTTTTTAAGGGGAAAAAGAACTGTGGTTGGGAGGTGCCTGGCTCTTCTACTGACCACATATGCTCCGTTGACATTGCCTGATGAAGCGGGATCAAACCTGCGAAACGCGTTGCATATTTGGAGTTCATAAATCTATATATATAATAGAGTAAGTGCCTCAACCTTCAAACAAGAAGAAGAAGTAGCGCCCTGCCCCCAGGGCCGGTCCAAGCAAGAAGAAGGGGCTGGTCCAAGTAAGAAGAAGAAGTAGTGTCGTATCAAACCAAGGGCAAAGATGGATAATTTGCATATTCAGTAGCAGTGCATTGTGAGTAACCACAAATGTTCACTTATAGCGGAATTATTGCAGATTTGCTTCTGTTTTAAGTAGGAAAATTACACCAAGCTTTGCTTCTTTTAGTAGGAGGGATTTTTGGTCTATTTTATCCCCCTATACATTCTTAGTAGTTTGGGTCACCCTGAGCTGCTTGGTTACTCTGTTGTACTGGTCCAAGCCCAATCTCATACAGCCATATCAATCTCTGCTATGTACTGATGAGAATCAAAGGTCTGAAACAAGGCTGTTACATGTGGGTTTGATATGACTGTGTTAAACTTAAAGCTATTAGCTTGCTTGGCTTACTAAGGGTGAAAAGGAATAATTTGCATATTTAGTAGCGGTGCATTGTGGGTAATCACAAATGTTCACTTATAGCTGAATTATTGCAGATTTTCTTCTGTTTTAAAGGACCTCCGAGGCCAAAATCTGCCCCCAAAACGTAAAAAAAAGTTAAGTACCTGCATGACTTTGTAAGGCATGGAGGACGCCGTCCGCGCCCTCCGTGCCGTTCTGCCTGGTCCCCTCTGCTCAATAGCCCCCCGAAAGACTGCGACCCCACGGTCCGGGTCGGTATCTGCAGCCTGCATAAAGATGGCCGCCGGAGCTGGCCACGGCTGCGCAGTCCGTATAGCCGCTACTGCGGCTGCGCAGCTCTAGGGCCAACCCTCCGATCCACGCTGTCTGTTACGTGGATCGGGGGTTGGCCCTAGAGCTGCGCAGCCACAGTAGCGGCTATGCAGACTGCGCAGCCGTGGCCAGCTCCGGCTGCCATTTTTATGCAGGCTGCAGATACCGACCTGGACCATGGGGTCACAGCCTTTCGGGGGGCTATTGAGCAGAGGGGACCAGGCGGAACGACATGGAGGGCGCAGACGGCGTCCTCCTTGCCTTACAACGTCATGCATGTAGTTAACTTTTTTACGTTTTGGGGGCAGATTTTGGCCTCGGAAGTCCTTTAAGAAGGCAAATTACACCAAGCTTTGATTTTTTTAGTAGGAGGTCTTTTTGGTCCCTTTTGTCCACCTATATATTCCGAGTGGTTTGGGTCACCCTGAGCTGCTTGGTTACTCTGTTGTGCTGGTCCAAGCCCTATCTCATACAGCTGTATCAATCTCTGCCATGTACTGATGAAGACCAAAAGTCTGAAACAGGCTGTCACATGTTGGTTTGATATGGCTGTGTAAAATTTAAAGCTATAGGCTTGCTATACACACCAGTGGTTCTGGATGCTTGCTTGGCTTACTAAGTGGAAAAAAGAATTATTTGCATATTTAATAGCAGTGCATTGTGGGTAACCACAAATGTTCACTTATAGCTGAATAATTGCATATTTCTTTCTGTTTTAGGAAGGCAAATTACACCAAGCTTTGATTTTTTTAGTAGAAGGTCTTTTGGTCCCTTTTATCCCCCTATACATTCTGAGTGGTTTGGGTCACCCTGAGCTGCTTGGTTACTCTGTTGTACTGGTCCAAGCCCTATCTCATACAGCTGTATCAAGCCCTATCTCATACAGCCGTATCAATCCCTGCCATGTGCTGATGAGAACCAAAAGTCTGAAACAGGCTGTCTACATGTGGGTTTGATATGACTGTGTAAAATTTAAAGCTATATGCTTGCTATACACCAGCGGCTCTGGATGCTTGCTTGGCTTATCAAGGGGGAAAATGGGTAATTTTCATATTTAGTAGCAGTGCATTGTGGGTAACCACAAATGTTCACTTATAGCTGAATTAGTGCAGATTTCCTTCTGTTTTAAAAAGGCAAATTACACCAATACAGTGTGCGGCATTGCAGGAAGTGACGACAGTGGAACGCACGATGGAATACGGTAGAGGTGAGTCATCCCCGCCCGCTGCCTCTTACTAATAGTGGTGGCTTCTACTGTGCTTAAGTAGGAGGGGGAGTGCACATGGGGGACCAAGGTGAGGGGGGGGGGGGTATCCTGCTGAGCTTAAGCTGGAGGGGAGCGCACATGGGGGACCCAGGTGAGGGGGGGGGTTCCTGCTGAGCTTAAGCTGGAGGGGGAGTGCACATGGGGGACCCAGTTGAGGGGGTCCAACCCCTCTCCCCACCGCTGTGCCCAATATCCCCTTCCTGCCCTCTACCCTCTTATGCGGCGTATGCTACGCCGCGGGTCGGCTAGTAATATATATTGACTGTCTTTACTACAGTCGTTGTGCGTCTACTTGATGGAGGTAAGTCCACCACTACCTCCTTTATTTACCAAGAATTTGTTTTTTTTAAGCTCATTTAGCTTCTTTTTATCCTTTTGGCGCCTCTGTTCTCCTGCATAATATTGAGTCCACCCTGGGTGGAGGGTTGAACCCCCTTTTTCTCATCTACATAGAGCGACTTCTTATTCCTGACTGGGGTCA
This sequence comes from Hyperolius riggenbachi, assembly GCF_040937935.1. Lineage (NCBI taxonomy): Eukaryota > Metazoa > Chordata > Amphibia > Anura > Hyperoliidae > Hyperolius > Hyperolius riggenbachi. The sequence continues at coordinate 21,058,133 of NC_090653.1, read as the reverse complement.
GGAAAATCTCCCCACCTGCCTTTACAGTGGTTGCCTAATGGTAATCCGGGTTTGTAAGTATTAATATTTACTCTGTCTAGTAACCATTTACCAGTACATATTACACTATTGGGGCTCTTGGTGTTCCTTGTTTTTATGTGGTTGGGAAGTGGTTAAACTCAGTAAAATAATAATTTACTGCCGTAAACTTTAATATATAGTGAGTTCCAAGTTCTGCATGCACATTTTATACATTTTAAGACACACCTGTAATCTATCATTAAGACCCTCTGGAAGTTTATGACTGTGATGCCATCTGTAACAAGTGCTCCCACACTGCCTGGTCACAGGACAGCTTGTGCCTGCACTGTGCCAAGGAGCTGCTCAGGATGGGCTTTTTTCACCAAGTTTGAACAGCCCCGGGCTGTCCTGTGCAGTGGGTCCTCGATTGTTCACGGATGGGAGTCCATTCACAAACTGTGGTATATTGTGGTGACTATATGTAACGATCGGTGTAACACAGAGAGGATCTGATTACCGGTGATCTGCAGTATCACCGAGAATACAGATATATACCCGATTATTGATGATCTGCAGTATCACCGATAATCAGATATATAACTAACCTCTGGACACCAGGGTAATACGAGTGTTTGGTGCAACAGGAATACTTTGAGGATTGCACCTGAGGAGCAGGTGCCCAGCAGTAAGGAGGACTGCACAGTAACACGTTCCTTCCACAAGCCTGAGACTCTCCCGAGGGAGGGGTCAGGCTAAGAGTAGGAAGGACAGAGTGCGAGTGACACCAAGGAAGGGTGTCACCCCCAGGTCTGTGAGCTATCTCTATACTGAGGAGATAGCTCTCGAGGTCGGACAAGCCGGGTCGGCAACAGACAGACAGATCAGGGACAGAAACAGAAGACAGATGCGAAATCCTAAGACAAGCAGAGTTCAGTAACAGAGTATATAGTGAGGTACCTAATCAGAGATCAGAAGAGTAGTCAGAAAAGCAGAAGGTCATAACAAATAATCAACAATGCCTAGTAGTGGTGCTCAAATACCCCTTTTTAAAATTCGAGTTTGGTCGAATTCGAATAGTAAATTATTCGAGGTCAGTCGAATATTCGAGTCGAATAAATTTTACTATTCGATTCGACCTCGGACTTCGAGCTCACTATTCGAGTCGGTATTCGAGCTCATTATTCGAGCTGACTATTCGAATTGGCCTTAAATAGCTTCCCAACACTTGTTTTGAGGGTGAATGATGCAAGAAACATATTTTTTTCCAAGTAACAACAGCAAGTGATTATGTGGGGATGTTCCTTTAAAAAAAAAAAAAGGTGAAAAGAGAAGTTGTGTCCAGAATTTTGTTCAGTACTGTATATACTTCTTCTTCTTCTTCTTCTTTATCTTCTATATCTTCTTCTTCTTCTTCTTCTTCATCTTCTTCTTCATCTTCTTCTTCTTCATCTTCTTCTTCTTCATCTTCTTCATCTTCAACTTCTTCATCTTCATCTTCTTCATCTTCTTCTTCATCTTCTTCATCTTCATCTTCTTCATCTTCTTCTTCATCTTCTTCATCTTCTTCATCTTCATCTTCTTCATCTTCTTCTTCATCTTCTTCATCTTCATCTTCTTCATCTTCTTCTTCATCTTCTTCATCTTCATCTTCTTCATCTTCTTCTTCTTCTTCTTCATCTTCTTCATCTTCTTCTTCTTCTTCTTCATCTTCTTCTTCTTCATCATCTTCTTCTATATCGTCTTCTTCTTCACTTATTTCTCTTTTCATTTTTTTTTTTTTAAAGAAATGCAGCTATTTTTGAGCGTAACAACAAATAGCTGGTGGCGCACGCATGTTGGAAGCGCCATTGTATGTGCTCCCTGGCAGTGGAAACACACAGACAGCAGGAGGTAAATTCAGCAGCAGGAGGAGGAGGATGAGTGTGTGGCAGCATGCAGTCAATGAGGCAGGCAGCGTGACATAATAGCCCTGGTACCTAGCGGTGATACCAGGGCTGTAAATAAACACAACAGGAGGTCCCAGACAGCGGTCGTGCAGCCCACATTGTGTCCAATACACAACTGGGACAACACAGTTTTCAACCCGGGCACCTCAGAAAAATTAAACCTTTTTTTGTAATGGTTTTGTAGTTTTGGTTTTACAACCAATTACACAGATATATAGCTATTGTTTGACGTAATAGCTGGTGGCAGAGTGGCAGCAGAAGGTAAATCTGTGTACCCTGGCGGTGGGAAACACAGACAGACAGCAGCAGCAGCAGGAGGAGGAATGGAGGAGTAATTATGTGAGCAGCTATTGTTTGACGTAATAGCTGGTGGCAGTGTGGCAGCAGAAGGTAATTCTGTGTACCCTGGCAGTGGGAAACACAGACAGACAGCAGCAGCAGGAGGAATGGAGGAGTAGTGTGAGTGTGGCAGCAGGTAGGCAGCGTGACATAATAGCCCTGGTACCTAGCGGTGATACCAGGCCGTAAATAAACACAACAGGAGGTCCCAGACAGCGGTCGTGCAGCCCACATTGTGTCCAATACACAACTGGGACAACACAGTTTTCAACCCGGGCACCTCAGAAAAATTAAACCTTTTTTTGTAATGGTTTTGTAGTTTTGGTTTTACAACCAATTACACAGATATATAGCTATTGTTTGACGTAATAGCTGGTGGCAGAGTGGCAGCAGAAGGTAAATCTGTGTACCCTGGCGGTGGGAAACACAGACAGACAGCAGCAGCAGCAGGAGGAGGAATGGAGGAGTAATTATGTGAGCAGCTATTGTTTGACGTAATAGCTGGTGGCAGTGTGGCAGCAGAAGGTAATTCTGTGTACCCTGGCAGTGGGAAACACAGACAGACAGCAGCAGCAGGAGGAATGGAGGAGTAGTGTGAGTGTGGCAGCAGGTAGGCAGCGTGACATAATAGCCCTGGTACCTAGCGGTGATACCAGGGCTGTAAATAAACACAACAGGAGGTCCCAGACAGCGGTCGTGCAGCCCACATTGTGTCCAATACACAACTGGGACAACACAGTTTTCAACCCGGGCACCTCAGAAAAATTAAACCTTTTTTTGTAATGGTTTTGTAGTTTTGGTTTTACAACCAATTACACAGATATATAGCTATTGTTTGACGTAATAGCTGGTGGCAGAGTGGCAGCAGAAGGTAAATCTGTGTACCCTGGCGGTGGGAAACACAGACAGACAGCAGCAGCAGCAGGAGGAGGAATGGAGGAGTAATTATGTGAGCAGCTATTGTTTGACGTAATAGCTGGTGGCAGTGTGGCAGCAGAAGGTAATTCTGTGTACCCTGGCAGTGGGAAACACAGACAGACAGCAGCAGCAGGAGGAATGGAGGTGTAGTGTGAGTGTGGCAGCAGGTAGGCAGCGTGACATAATAGCCCTGGTACCTAGCGGTGATACCAGGGCTGTAAATAAACACAACAGGAGGTCCCAGACAGCGGTCGTGCAGCCCACATTGTGTCCAATACACAACTGGAACAACACAGTTTTCAACCCGGGCACCTCAGAAAAATTAAACCTTTTTTTTTTTAATGGTTTGTTTGGTTTTGGTTTTGCAACCAATATAGCTATTGTTTGACGTAATAGCTGGTGGCAGAGTGGCAGCAGAAGAAGGTAATTCTGTGTACCCTGGCAGTGGGAAACACAGACAGACAGCAGAAGGGCAGTACACAGCAGCCCACTGTAGGTGTAAAATGTGTGGCTGCAGGCGACGTAATAGTCAAAGTGAACCAGGCTGGCTTAGTGAGCAGGAGCCAGGAGGTGGTAAAGGGTGGTAAGGCACATTAACGATGGTTCCGGCAGCCAGTTCATGTCCCCCTCTCGCCGACAACAGGGGCCAGGAACTCGCCTTCCACCCACGCCTGGTTCATCTTCAGAAACGTCAGTCTGTCCACAGACTTGTGAGACAGACGTGAGCGTTTCTCGGTGACCACGCCACCAGCTGCACTGAAGCAGCGCTCGGACAGCACGCTGGAAGGGGGGCAGGACAGCACTTCCAGGGCATACTGCGCTAGCTCGCTCCAGATCTCCATGCGCTTGACCCAATACTCCATGGGATCAACAGGGGCATCGCTGTCAAGCCCGCTGTACGACCCCATGTAGTCAGCCACCATGCGGGTCAGGCGCTGGCTGTGACCGGAGGAGGATGCTGCTGCATGCATCTCCTCTCTAGTCACTGCTGCCGGAGCCTCTACAGTCCTGTAGAGCTCGTGGCTGAGAGACAGCAGGTCTGTGGGGCGCTTGCTGCTGCTGGATGCAGGCACCTGCTGCTGCCTCTGTGCTGGCTGCTGGACAGTGGGGGTGGAAGGCTGGGGGAAGGCTTCCTCCAAGCGCTCAACAAGGGCCTGCTGCAAGCTCCTTATTTGTTGCGCTGGGTCTCCTCCTGCAGGCGGCAGGAACTGGCTCAACTTCCCCTTGAGGCGTGGGTCCAACATCATGCTGATCCAGATGTCCTCCCTCTGCTTCATCTGGATCACCCTGGGGTCCCTGCGCAGGCACGTCAGCATGTGCGCTGCCATTGGGAAGAGGCGGGCCACGTCTGCTGGCACATCGACGTCAGTGCTGTCCTCATCCTCCTCCTCTGCCGCCTCATCCTCTCTCCACCCCCGCACCAACTCAGCTGCGCTGTGCTGATCCCCCTCATCAGCAGCCAGGTCAGGGACCTCCACCAAGTCCTCCTCCTCCTCCCCCTCAGAGGTGGACTGCGCAGCTGGTTGCCGCTCCTGCTGGTCCAAGGCTGCCGCTCCCTGTTCCAGCAAAGCATCGAGGGCCCTGTTCAGCAGAGAAACCAGGGGCACCCACTCGCAGACCATAGCATGGTCTCTGCTCACCATGTTTGTGGCCTGCAGGAAGGGAGCCAGCACAAAGCACACCTGCTGCATGTGCCTCCAGTCATCATCGGGGACGATGGACGGGATGTTGCTGGTCTTGTCCCTTCTCTGAGCTGCGGAAACAGTGGCCAGGGCAAGGTACTGGTTGACAGCGTGCCTCTGTTCAACCAGACGCTCCAACATCGCCAGGGTGGCGTTCCAGCGAGTCGGAACGTCAAGGATCAGCCGATGGCGTGGCAGATCCAGCTCCTTTTGCACGTCTTCCAGGCTCGCACAGGCTGCAGCCGAGCGCCGGAAGTGACGCACAACATTCCTTGCCGTTTCCAGCAGTTCGCCCATCCCCTGGTAGGTGCGCAGGAACTTCTGCACCACCAGGTTCAGCACGTGGGCAAGACAGGGGATGTGGGTCAGGTTTCCCCTGTCTATGGCAGCAACCAGATTGGCCCCATTGTCGGACACCACCTCTCCGACTCTGAGGCCTCTGGGGGTCAGCCAAATCCTCTCCTGCTCCTGGAGTTTGGCCAACACGTGGGCTGCCGTCAGCTTGGTCTTGCCAAGGCTGACCAAGTGCAGCAGCGCTTGGCAGTGGCGGGCCTGCACGCTGCTGCTGAGGCGGGGGGTTTGGCCAGGTGTGGCGGAGGATGGCAGAGGATCAGAGGAACCCGCTGCAGTTCCCCTGACCCTGCGGGGTGGCACCACCCACTGTGTTGCTGCTGCTGCTGCTGTGCCCGCTGCTGCTCTCCCATCCTCACCCCCTTCCACCAAGCTGACCCAGTGGACAGTGAAGGACAGGTAGCGGCCTGTCCCGAAGCGGCTGCTCCAGGAGTCCATGGTGACGTGGACCCTTTCACCAACCGCGTGCTCCAGCCCTCGCTGCACATTGGCCATCACAAAGCGGTGCAGTGCAGGAATGGCCTTGCGGGCGAAGAAGTGTCTGCTGGGGAGCTGCCAGTCTGGGGCTGCACAAGCAAGCAGCGCCCGCATGTCGCTCCCCTCCTGCACGAGCGTGTACGGCAGGAGTTGGGAGCACATGGCCCGTGCCAGCAAGCCGTTCAGCTGCCGCACGCGACGGCTGCTGGGAGGCAGAGCCCTAACCACCCCCTGGAAGGACTCGCTCAAAAGGCTCTGGCGTGGCCTTTTGCTGACACGGGAATCAGCAGACACAGCGGAGGAGGCCACTGAGGACTGGCTGCCAGAACAGGCCTCAGTGTCAGCGGCAGGAGTTGCAGAGGGGGGAGGAGCAGTGCGTTTCCGCACTCCTGCTGGTGCTGCTGGAGGAGCAGGAGGGCGGGTGGCTGCTGTTGCTGCTGCTGCTGCTGAAGGCTGTGCAGTGATGGGTGTGGTGCCACTGCCAGCACCAGATGCCTTCAGCCTCTGGAACTCCTCATGCTGGTGGAAATGTTTAGCCGCAAGGTGGTTGATGAGCGAGCTGGTGCTGAACTTTAAGGGGTCTGCACCTCTGCTCAACTTCCGCTGACAGTGGTTGCAAGTGGCGTACTTGCTGTACACAGTGGGCATGGTGAAAAAGCGCCAGATTGGTGACAGAAACATCCCCCTACGGCATGGAAGCGCTGCTGCCTGTCTCCCTGTGGTGGTTGGGGGGGGGGCTTGGGTGCGGCTGGTGGTGGTACTGGCTGATGCTGCTGCTGCTGCTGCTGAGCCTGAGACACCAGCAGGCTGTGGGACGCTGCCAATGCTTGCAATGATGCGCCTCCTTGCAAGGCCCACAAGCGCATCCTCCTCCTCCTCCGAGCTGCTGAGGACGACATCCCCTGGAGGTGGTGGCACCCAGTCTCTGTCTGTCACCGGGTCATCACCATCATCCTCCCCCTCCTGAAACATGTCCTGCTGGGATGATGACCCCCCAAACTCCTCTCCTGATGCATGGATGGGCTGCTTGACTGTCGCCACAGTCTTGCTGTCCAATCCCTCATCCCCCAAAGTGCCCATCAGCATCTCCTCCTCAAAATCGCCAACAACAGCAGACAATTGACTCATCATGCCTGGGGTCAAAAGAGTGCTGAATGACAGGTCGGCGACTGACGGTGAACTGGCCTCCTCCCCAGACCCTGCTGGGCGGCTGCTGCGAACAGGGGTGGTGGTGGTGGTGGTGGTGGTGAGGGTGGAGGCCTCGGATGCAGAGCTGATGGCGGGCTGCTCATCCTCCGTCATGAGTTGCACCACAGTGTCTGCATCCTTTTCCTCAATGGGACGTTTCCGACCCGGCTGGAGGAAAATGGGAGCAGGTGCTACACGCTGCTGCTGCTGTGTCTCTGCAGCGTGAGTTGCAGATGCTCCTGCTGGGCGGCGCCCAAGGCGTCCACGGCCAGTGGCTATGGGAGGAATGTTAGCCACTGACGCTGCTGCTGCTGCTGCGGAACTGTGCATGGTGGCGCGCCCGCGGCCGCGGCTTGCCACAATGCTGCTCCCTCTCCTCCTGATTCCCTTGCTGCCCTTCCCCTTGCCCAAACCGCGCTGGCTGCCACTTCCAGACATCTTCAATGTTTTGGGCGTATAGACAAAAGTTTTTTAAAAGGGCGGGTGAAAAGTGGGGTACTTTAATGGAGTGGGTTGGTTGGTGAGGTGACTGAGTGAGTGTCCCCTAGTACAATAAGTAAGTAGTAACAGTCAGGAAGTAAAACTAGCAGTTACAATAATCAGTAGTAATCACAAGTAAATTTAGTGTGTGTACACTCAGACAGTGAGTGCACGCAGGCAGGAGCTAGTAGCCTATGAACACAGTGACTGAGTGTCCTAGACTCCTAGTACAGTAAGAGTAAGTAACACCAGTAAGTAGAACTAACTAATTACAATAATCAATCAGCGATCAGAAGGAAATGGAGTGTGGGTGTGTGTACACTCAGACAGTGAGTGCACGCACGCAGGAGCTAGTAGCCTATGAACACAGTGACTGAGTGTCCTAGACTCCTAGTACAGTAAGAGTAAGTAGTAACACCAGTAAGTAGAACTAACTAATTACAATAATCAATCAGCGCTCAGAAGGAAATGGAGTGTGGGTGTGTGTACACTCAGACAGTGAGTGCACGCACGCAGGAGCTAGTAGCCTATGAACACAGTGACTGAGTGTCCTAGACTCCTAGTACAGTAAGAGTAAGTAGTAACACCAGTAAGTAGAACTAACTAATTACAATAATCAATCAGCGATCAGAAGGAAATGGAGTGTGGGTGTGTGTACACTCAGACAGTGAGTGCACGCAGGCAGGAGCTAGTAGCCTATGAACACAGTGACTGAGTGTCCTAGACTCCTAGTACAGTAAGAGTAAGTAGTAACACCAGTAAGTAGAACTAACTAATTACAATAATCAATCAGCGATCAGAAGGAAATGGAGTGTGGGTGTGTGTACACTCAGACAGTGAGTGCACGCACGCAGGAGCTAGTAGCCTATGAACACAGTGACTGAGTGTCCTAGACTCCTAGTACAGTAAGAGTAAGTAGTAACACCAGTAAGTAGAACTAACTAATTACAATAATCAATCAGCGATCAGAAGGAAATGGAGTGTGGGTGTGTGTACACTCAGACAGTGAGTGCACGCAGGCAGGAGCTAGTAGCCTATGAACACAGTGACTGAGTGTCCTAGACTCCTAGTACAGTAAGAGTAAGTAGTAACACCAGTAAGTAGAACTAACTAATTACAATAATCAATCAGCGATCAGAAGGAAATGGAGTGTGGGTGTGTGTACACTCAGACAGTGAGTGCACGCACGCAGGAGCTAGTAGCCTATGAACACAGTGACTGAGTGTCCTAGACTCCTAGTACAGTAAGAGTAAGTAGTAACACCAGTAAGTAGAACTAACTAATTACAATAATCAATCAGCGATCAGAAGGAAATGGAGTGTGGGTGTGTGTACACTCAGACAGTGAGTGCACGCAGGCAGGAGCTAGTAGCCTATGAACACAGTGACTGAGTGTCCTAGACTCCTAGTACAGTAAGAGTAAGTAGTAACACCAGTAAGTAGAACTAACTAATTACAATAATCAATCAGCGATCAGAAGGAAATGGAGTGTGGGTGTGTGTACACTCAGACAGTGAGTGCACGCAGGCAGGAGCTAGTAGCCTATGAACACAGTGACTGAGTGTCCTAGACTCCTAGTACAGTAAGAGTAAGTAGTAACAGTAAGTAGAACTAACTAATTACAATAATCAATCAGCGATCAGAAGGAAATAGAGTGTGTGTTGTGTGTGTACACTCAGACAGTGAGTGCGCACACGCAGGAGCTAGTAGCCTATATGAACAGTGACAGTGAGTGTCCCTACGGGTACAGTAAGAGTAAGTAGTAAGTAAGTACAACTAACAATAATCAATCAGTAATCAGAAGGAAATAGAGTGTGTGTACACACAGACAGTGAGACAGTGACAGTCAGTGAGTGTCCTACTCCTAGTACAGTATAACTACAATACTATTAGTAAAGGACAGCAGAAATACTGGTATAGATGAGAGAAATAAACAGAGGACAGCTGCCCACAGAGGCAAGGCCCCCCTGAGGCCTAAACCTGTAAGCTTGCAGCAGCTGCCTGCAGTTCTCTAATGTAACACACAAGCTACTAACTAAAATACAATGTCTATCTAACTAACAACAATATAGGTGTATATGGCAGGTGTAGGTGAGCAAAAACGCTAGGTAAATGACCACAATAGAGCACTTGCTAAGCCAAAGCACAAAGGAGCAACTCTCTCTCTGTACAAGTCTCAGGCAAGCATGGAAAAACCTAACATGGCGGCCGCTATTTATAGGGTAGGGGCTGGCCAGGGTCCCCCTCTGTGATTGGCTGCCGTCAGAGGGCCTGGGAGCCCTCTGATTGGCTCTAAGGACATCAATCTGGGCTATGACGCTATTCGAGCTCGGCACCGAGCTCGAATAGCGCCGGTTTGCTCGAATAGCTCGAATAGTGAATGGGCTATTGGAGTGTACTCGGATAGCCCATTCGAATAGCTCCAGCTATTCGGAGCTCGAATACCGAGCTCGAATAGCTGAAAAAGAGCTCGAATATTCGAGCTACTCGAATATTCGAGCTCTGCTGAGCACCACTGATGCCTAGTCTGAGGTGTGAGCTCCGTGATCATCAACACCCTGGAACTAGTCTGAATAATAACAGGTTGATAAGCTAAATCCTAGTCTTGGATGTGATCTTCGTAGTCATCAACACCCTGGAACTAGTCTGAATAATAACACAGGTAATATACAGTTTTCCCTAGACTGAGGTGTGAGGTCCTTGTGTGATGATTTGCTCAGCTGCCTGTGCAGGCAGGCAGCCTTTTGACCATTGTGTAGGTTTGCATGCTGCAGGACTCTGGAAAGGAGTCCTTCTGTCAGTCTTGCAGCTTGTGCTTGCATAGGAATTTGCATACGTTGTCATGCAAATTGCCTGGCCACATTCATTGGAGGCGTGTACTATAAGTACTATGTCTTTCCCACAATGCTTTGCTGGTCATAAGGATTTCGTCCTATGTAACACTTCTGGTGGGGTGTCAGCCTTACTCTCTGTTTGAAGATCAGCTTAGAGTAATTCCTGGAAACTGTGCTAGACAGATTTCCCTAGTGCAGTTAGGATTGTTTATCTGTTTGTTTGTTCTGATGCCATTGTCCTGTCCCAACGGTGGTCGACAGGAAATGGTTCTGATCTCTGTTCTTGGAGTATAGCTGGTGCAGCGGTTGCTACCAGCTATCTCTTCTGTTCTGTCTCACTGGATCACGCTAGCCACTTTCGCTAGTGCTGTGGATCTTTCTGTTCTGTCTGTCTGAATCGCACTTGCCCTAGCGTTAGTGGCAGTGGATTCCTCTGGTCTGGATCTTGGACCTAACCTTGGCTGCGGTCGCTGCTGGTTACTTCTTCTGTTTGTCGTGTGCTTGGATCACACTGCTCTGCCAGCAAGAGCAGTGGATCTTTCTGATACCTGGTTCGCACTGGCTCTCACGGTAAGAGCAGTGGTTCCTGTTTGATCGATTCTCGTTGTCTGTCAGTTTGCGTGCGCTTGCTGGTGCCTGCGGTAAGGCAACCGTGTAGCAAGCGCGTTTGTGTGGTGTCTGTCTTGTGTCGGTTAGTTAGGCGTGCTTGTCTCTATTGTGCTTATCACGTGGAGACCGCGCATAACCGCGTGCACTGTTGCGAATGAGTGCGGTGTTCGCGGTTAGCTAGCGTTTGTTATTTTCCGTATCTCCTCTTTGTATTATTTGCTGTGCCTTTGCTAACCTCGTATTCTATTCTGATCTGCCTTGTGTCACGTCTGGCGATCGCACCTCTCGCGATCGCATTCCTATTTCATATCTGCTGTTGTGTGTGCGCGGTCGCGGGGTGGTGACTGGATTGGCGCACACACATACAACCTGTCCCTTTGCTCGTTCTCATTCGCAATCGCCTCTCTTGCGATTGCGTTCTGCGCTTCGTACAATTCCTGTCTGGCATTTGTGGAGGTACAGAGGATTGGTTCCTCTGCACTCCCCAGCGCCATCTGCCGACAGGAATTTCCCTCTACAGGTGCGTAGCACCTTTTGCTGGGTGCCTGCAATTACACGCTTGTGGAGGATTTCCACCGTGTCAGCGCACGCGTTGTGCGCTGATCACGGAGAAAGTTCCACAATCGTTACACCTTGATCATCAACACCCAGGACTGGTCTAGATTATAACACAGATATATCACAGATACTGACAAGGTCTGAGTGCTACCACGTAGTGATCGCAACGCCAGACACCAGAAAAATGACCAGCACCCAGTATATATACACCAGTGCTCTCCAGCGCCTCCCCTAAGTGCTGGACCAATGAACCCTGCTAAATCAGCTGACACCCTTCTGACTGCCATATAGGCTCTGCCTCTCAGCGCGCGCGCGCATCATTCTGAACCTGTGTGGACTATCCATCCCAGCCACACCAGACATGTGTTGCAATGCATCTGCTGGCCTGAACGTGGGGCAAACCGCACCGCTGTCAGAACATGCGGCGGTTTCCCCGCGTTCGGCCACACCACCAATGGCAAGCTCCTGCGTGCAAACCTCCGCTTCAGACGCGGAATCCGCCGCCTTGTTCACTGGGCATGCGGCGGTTTCTCCGCGCTCCGTCAGACTAGTGGATGCAGGCCCATGCGCGCAAGCTGTCATGTTGAACGCGGAATCAGCCGCCTTGCTCTGAATACTAGCGGCAGCTTTTCCACGTTTTCTCACACTATAACTGCTTTAGTGAAGAAATTCACTAGACTCTTGTTTCGTGAAGAACATTATATGCAATTGCTTACCTGAAGCCTGGAAATGAGTTCTAGCACTAAGTCCTTCAAAAACAAATCAGTTAAGTTTCAAATTAATAATGAAAACAGAAAACATTGAGACTAAAATGCAGTGAAGCAGTTAACTTCTTGCCGACCGCTCCACGCCGATTGGCGTGGACGAGACAGCAGCCCCAGGACCACTCCTGTGAATGGCCTTCTATGGGGCTAGCAGGAGATCGCGGGCACTGAAGCGCGCGCATCTCCACTTGGAAGGCGGAGCAGAGCTCTGCCTTCAGTCTCCCGATCGCTGCTTGGAGACTGTTAGACAGCAAAAGTAACCACCGTCTAATTACCCTGTACAGCGCTGCGATCTAAGGCAGTGTGACACGGCTGTCCCCTCCATAGGCTGGGGAGTGATCGGCTGTCAAAGGTTGAAGCCTATGACAGCCGATCACGCTGATAGTGGGAAGGGAGGGGGGGGGGAATAAAAAAATAAATAATAAATGAACATATTTTATTTAAAAATAAATACAATAAGTATTTATTTAAAAAAATAAACAACTGGGATGCGATCAGATCCCACCAACCGAGAGCTCTGTTGGTGGGGAGAAAAGGGGAGGGGGGAATCACTTGTGTGCTTTATTGTGCAGCCCTGCAGCGAGGCCTTAAAGCGATCCTTAAGCCCCCCCCCCCCCCCAAAAAAAAAGAGTTTTACTCACCTGGGGCTTCCAATAGCCCCCTGCAGCTGTCCGGTGCCCTTGCCATGTCCCTCCGATCCTCTTGTCCCCGCCGGCAGCCACTTCCGGTTTCGCCGTCAGCACCCGACAGGCTGGGAACGCGAGTGATTATTCGCATTCCCAGCCACAATAGCTCCCTCTATGCTGCTATTGCGGCATTCCTTGCCGCAATAGCAGCATAGGGGGCGATATTGTGGCTGGGAACGCGAAGAATCACTCGCGTTCCCAGCCTGTCGGGTGCTGACGGCGAAACCGGAAGTGGCTGCTGGCGGGGACATGAAGATTGGAGGGACACTGCGAGGGCACTGGACAGCTGCAGGGGGCTATTGGAAGCCCCAGGTGAGTAAAACTCATTTTTTTCCTGACTTAAGGTTCACTTTAAAGCTGCAGTGGCCATTTTAGTAAAAAATGTCCTGGTTACTAGGGGGGTTTAACACCGCAGTTCTCAAGTGGTTAATTTTGGCATGTAGCCTTACTGGTAATTTGGGCCCTACTATAGACTACAATTTGAATTGTTGCTATGGCAGCACCACCTGTAAACTATGGATGCTGGTGGCAGCAGTGGGGGAACATACCCCACATCAGCCCCACATCAGCTGTTGGTTAGTGTGAGGCATAGGTAGGGAGGTTAGTGTTAGGTGCATACATGTTATTGAGCCACCGGTGAGCCTGGCGCAGGTTGAGCCAAATGACATCTCCCCCTGCTGCTGCTTGAATCTCTGGCTGCGTTGAATACCATTTTATTTCCATAGCAGAGCACCCCCGTCTGTTAGCCAGGGGGCCTTACTTTTCTTTTTGTTTCCTCATCTCAAAATCTACACTGACTTCTCAGATCCTTCCTCCTCTATGATATCACAACATTAAGAGAATTAAGTATCTTTATCAAAGATTTGCCATTGAATTGGATTTACAAACAAAGCCTAATGCTACGTACACACTTGCGATAACTATCGTTTGCAAGGAACGATAGTTACCAGACGAACGATATTGGAAAGATTGGAATGCAACGATGGGATGCAGCGATCATCATACACATTTTAACGATCGTTCTCGCAGAAAAGAACGATCAGAAGGAAATGTTGCGTACATATTTATATAAATTTAAAAAACCCACTAACATGGAGTTACAGTAGATACAAATATATGATTGTTAACTTGAACACAAAGTTTAATTGAAATGAGCAATGTAACAATCTTTACGGCTGCGCTACAAAGGAAGTACTGAAGTTGGGCAGAATTCAACACAGGCGCATTGGCCCTTGTAACGATCGTTCTCGGACGATGTCTGTACACACTATAGTTTTGTAACGATTGTCGGTAGATACGATCCGTCAGGTTGGATATTTCCATCTTCCCGATGTCGTTCTTTTGTCGTTCGTGTTAATGATCGTTGGGTAAAGTGTTTTCCCCGATTGTCCGCGGAACGATCGTTAATTAGCTGTTTCAAACGACCGTAGTCGCCAGTGTGTACGCAGCATAACACTAACCTTCACCCTTCAGCAACCATGCCTGCCTCGTACAGTCCTAACCCAAACTGAGATCCTAACACTACCCCTGTCCTGTCTCTGTATAACTCTATGTGGACTGATTCTGATCAATGACACATGGTACCCAGGCCCAGCGATGTTACATAGAACCCAAACCATCGATTATTCTGTGTGCCTGAGAGCAAAACAGAATGGTTGTTCTGCCAGGGCTGGATTTACCATAAGGCACTGAAGGCACATTCTAACAAACACATGATGATAAAAAGGGGGCTCACTCCCCCTCCCCTCTAAGCACCTCCCTCCCTCCTTTCCTATGCAGAGTCCCGAGCAGATTGTAAATGAGAGGTCACTCATCCAGATCTCTGCATTCCAGTGACGAGATTTCCCTTTAGTTGGGGGCACCACTAGCTAATTAATGCTGAGGGAGGGTACCTCTGGCTATCTAAAGCTAAGGGCCACCTGTAGCTACCAATGATGGGCAAGGGAAGTAAGGGAGAAGTGACAGCTGGGACAGCCAGCACACTCACGGTGCGGCTTGGTGGGGTATTTGTAGGCTCATGGGGGGCGGAGTCTAAGGTGCCAGGACATCTGTGCCTATAGGATCCAGTGATGTAAATCCGGTCTAGGTACTGCCCACTGTCCTGGAATGATGGCTTGCAGGCTTTCATTTTACAAAAGGGTTTGAAGTGTTAACCTAAGAAAACAATGCTGTACGTCACATGAAGTAATAACAGTAAGTTCACCCAATAACATTGCATAATTATAATTAATAATGCCCAGACTAACCTAAACATAAGACTAATATATTCCTTCGGGTCTGTCCCACGGTTCCCTTCTATCTTAGTCACTCTCTGGCAACACATTCCCTTCTTTCTCATACTAGCTTTACTTCTTACTCATGGGGATGAGTTTTAATAGAAAAAAAACAAAAACAAAATATTTTGCCAAAAATGCATTTAGGGCCCATTTGCACTTGGATAGTGATGCGAATGTGGCTACCTCGCCGATTCGCATCACTTCCGCTGCTGGCCGCGTCACTTCTGCATCTCCCAGGAGATGGGATGCGGGTGCCGGCGCAGGCAGCCATGACAAGAATATGCAGCATGCTGCAGATTCTCAGATCGCTCATCACAACATGCATGGAATGGAAACTATTCCATTGCCGTGCATGTTCCAGGACACCCGCAGTGCGTTGTGGCTATGTAGCTTAGCTTCGGCTTAGCTGTTCTCAGAAGGAGCTCTCTCGGTTTCAAGCATGTACACAGTTCAGAAGAGCTCACTAGAAGGTTTTAATATAATAACAAAAAGCAGCTTAAATAAAATGAAATGGCACCTTTTCAAAGCAGATAAACTGTATTTTGGGAACTTGTAATTTGTAAATTGACAATATTACTTGTGCACAAAAGCAAATATGGTAAATGTATGGGTAATAAACAGTAGGAAAACACATTTTTATTGAATATCATATCAGTATTATATCAGTTTCAGACCACTTTCAATATTCTAATAATTAATATGAATAATATAAACAACTATTAGTAATACTACTAATAGTTAATAAAAGTATAACGTATGTACTAGTACTAAACAGCAAAAACAAAACAAAACAAAAAAAAAACACACGTGTGGCAGGATACAGAAGCCTTGTTCCCCAAAACATTCTATTTTTTATGTTTCCAGATTAAGTTATATTGATTTATAGTAAAAAATGATTCTGAGCATGCATGTTGTTGTTATATTACTACAACATTGTAAATATGTCCATATTTGTAGCAATTTAAGTCTTTGGCTTAAATCAGGAGTGCCCAAACTTTTTAGGCGAAGGGCCATATTGCCGTTCTCTAGAGTGCTAGTGGACTGAACTAGCAAATTTAAACACCACTTTTGCTGATTGCCATTAGGCACGCTATGCCCGGGACACTTTGTCAAATAAAACATTTTCACAGAAAATAACCCATACAGCATGTGCAGTTTGCACAGTGGCAGCTGCTAATCAGTGGTTTCTGGCCCCTGAATGCGGCTCCACGGCTACGGACTGCAGGTCACATGGAATTAACGACTGTAGAGAGCTTTGTGGGCCACCAGAAATGTCTTGCTGGGCTGAATCAGTCAGGTTTGATAGTCCTCAAATGAAATTGAAATGGTCTCTTGATGTTTCCCACTGGTGGGAAATATAATCTATTTTTAGGATGTGTATTTCATTTATTGTCAAACAATATCTCATATTTAAAGGGACCCCGAGCAGTAAAAAGAAACAAAATTGGTACTTACCTGGGGCTTTCTCCAGCCCACCACAGATCAGGAGGTCCCCAGCATCCTCCTGGCTTCTCTCCCGGTCCCTCCGCCACATACTGCACCGGCGACTCCCACTTCCTTTACAGTGATGCTCTTCGTCATCACGCCGGACGCTGCATGTTATCACGGCGGTTGGTGTGACAGTACTGTGCATGTGCGGTTTAACCGTGCATGCGCAGTACTGTCACGCCGCCCGCCGTGATGGCGCGCAGCGGCCGGCATGATGACGAAGAGCATCACCGTTAAGGACGTTGCAGCCCGACAACCGGCCCGGGTGTCGCCGGTGCGGTATGCGGCAGAGGTACCGGGAGAGGAGCCAGAGGGACCGGGAGAGGAGCCAGGAGGATGCCGAGGGACCTCCCGACCTACGGTGGGCTGGAGAAAGCCCCAGGTAAGTACCAATTTCATTTCTTTTTACTGCTCAGAGTCCCTTTAATCAATCCAAATGCCGCTGATTTCATGAATGGAAGCATGAGGATGCTATTTGTATGGCCTCCTACAAATCAGTACACTAAACAGAACTCTTTATATAATTTAGTTAAGACTTACCCCAATATCCTCAATGCCACACAACACACACTTGATATTTTTCTATAAAAAGAGAATAAGTCACAATAATAATAATAATAATAATAATAATAATAATAATAATAATTATAATTATAATTATAATTATTATCTACATTTATTATGATTACTTTTATTATTATTATTATTATTATTATTATTATCATCATTTATTATGATTACTTTTAGCATAGGAAACTGGAAGGAAATAAAGTGCTCCACCGTAACGTAAAACCAAAAGGAGTAGTTTATTGCACAAAAAAAACATGGAAGCTTAAAACTTCAGATTTGACAAAGGCAATGTATGCCGAAACACTTATTGATGCTGAGGGCATGCTGGGCTTGGGATCTGCCTACACCATTGCTGCTGATCGCCCCAAACACCGCACACCGCGCTGCTGGCAACAGCCCAGCTACACCCGCTGGATTGAGGAGAGGGAATCCAGTCCTTTTATTGTTACATGCTCTATTGTTATTAGCCTTTGTTTTCACTTCATGCATCTGAGCAATGTTCACATCCCATTCATTAGGCTATAACTTTATCACTACTTATCACAATGAATGGATCTATATCTTGTTTTTTCCGCCACCAATTAGGCTTTCTTTGGGTGGTACATTTTGCTAAGAGCCACTTTACTGTAAATGCATTTTAACAGGAAGAATAAGAAAAAAACGGTAAAAAAATCATTATTTCTCAGTTTTCGGCCATTATAGTTTTAAAATAATACATGCCTTCATAATTAAAACCCACGTATTGTATTTGCCTAATAGTCACGGGTATTACACCATTTAAATTATGTCCTTATTACAATGTATGGCAACAATATTTTATTTGGAAGTGCATTTTTTCCGTTTCGCTTCCATAACTATTTACAAGCTTATAATTAAAAAAAAAAATAGAAATATTTCATCTTTACATTGATATTTAAAAAGTTTAGACCCTTAGGCAAATATTTACATTTTTTTTTTATTGTAATTTTTTGTTTTTTTGTTTTTTTTATTAAACATTTTATTTGGTTATTTTTGGGAGGGTGGGATGTAAATAGTAATTTTTTAATGTAAATATGTGTCTATTTTAATTTTTTTTTACGTGTAGATATAGTTTTACTTTTTGGCCACAAGATGGCAGCCATGAGTTTGTTTACATGACGTCACTCTAAGCGTAACTTGTACGCTTAGAGGGATCATGTAGGGGGACGCAAGAGGCAGAAAAAGCGAGGCTTCTGAGAGAAGCGGTCGCTTATTCTGCCAGGAAGAGGAATCAATCATCGGGCACCATGGACTGATTCATTGGCTAACGATCTGGGGCCAGGAATGCGCATGCACGCGCGCGAACGGCCGCGGGAGCGCACATGGCCTTCTGGACGTAGCTTCTATGTCCAGGAGGCTTAAATGGTTACGTTTCTTAAAGAGACACTGAAGTAAAAAAAAATGATATAATGAATTGATTGTGTAATAAGGACAATTACTAGAACATTAGTAGCAAAGAAAATATTCTCATATTGAACTATTGAACTGTCCTCTGCAGAGAAAAAGAAAATACAGTACCTGACAGTTCAGATAACAAGCTTAAGAAGACAGAGCTCTATGCGATTTTGAAAGTCATGGAGCTCAATTACTTTTTTGCATAGATAACAACTGAAGTTTCTTAACTCTTCTTGTACTAGAAACAATATTAGACTTATGTCTCTTCCCCTAAGGTTTTATTTCTTAGATGTACTACACATATAAATCATTATATCATAATTTTTTTTTTCGCTTCAGTGTCTCTTTAAATTTTAAGCTTGTAAGTATGTTTTTTTGTGTGCAATAAACAACATACACCTTTGGTTTTATGCTATGGAACACTTTATTTCCTTCTAGTTTCTTCTATAACCCCAAAGATCAAAGTAGCTGAGACCATGGGAGGATACTGTGGGAACTGAAGCTGTATAGAACGCAAGATATTTTTGCATTAATTTTAGCATAGCCTGACAAATAAATGTTTGTCATCCAACACGAATATTCCTAAAGATTCACCTAACTAGATTGTGAGCTCTTTTGAGGACAGTCACTGACATGACTAAGCACTTTTCTGCAGAAGATGTCACTACTATATAATACTGGTATTAGTATAAGTAGTATTAGTATGACTAGTAGTTGTAGAAGTAGTAGTAGTATTAGTAGTAGTAGTAGTCATTGTGTAACCACACATCCTTTGGTTAAATGATGTCCTGTATAAAGGCATTAGGACTGCTCTAATTTGCCTTAGTTGTCTTGTAGGACATTTTGGCAGAAGAGCATAAAATGAAATAATTCTAGTGGTCTTTGCTAGCCTATGGACAGAAGCCATGCCAGCTAAATGCAACAGAATGGCACGGGGAGGGGGGGGGGGGGGGGGGACATCCATGGTGGTGTGGAGAGACCATTTTGATGAGCCTTCAAGGGCAACACGGGTCAGACATAAATCCTTTCATTCCCAGCTCTGTTGGTTCCCTTAATCCTCTATGTGCTAATAAAAAAGTATGACTCTATCTTTAAAGAAATTTAGTCAAAAAAGGGATTTGCTTTGCAGTGTTACCATCCTCTCCTGTAAATGCCTCAAATGGTATTGGCCGTGCATTGGTCTGCTTCCCAAAAAGCACTTATTTTAACACAGGCAGTAGGCTATGTTAGAGGAGTGTGTTGAAGATGAGTCTTTCTAACAAACAGTTTTTCCTGACCTCAGAGCACAGGAAGAATACTGAAGAGGTGTTCCTAAAATTTAGTGTAGCAGTAGAAAACCCAGGAGTAAAGATTTTCCAAAATAATTACCCTGTCCTCACCTCGGAGTAAATACAGGAAAAAAATAGACAGAAAAAAAAATGTAGAGTCCAAAAGCCCTTGAAGGATTGATCATAACAAAAGACAAAACACTTTGGTCTCAAGAGTAGAGGCAGTAAACACTGGGAACATTTTTCAGATTTATGGCAGCATTTTCTTACCAGAAGTTTTTTTACTTGAGCATCAAGGTCTATAGCCTGTAAAATAAAGACTTAGATAATCATGTAATTCATAGACTGTAGGAAAAATCAACATCTACATTGAGAATCACAGATAAGCCAGATTTTACCCAAAGGCAAATTCCTTTTTCACCTACAGAAGTATGAGTTTAGCAGATCACACGCTGAAAATTAACAGAATTGTTAAATTTGTTGGAAAAAAAATAATGTTTTAGGCCTCTTGCACACTGCAAGTGATTCCGATTCCGATTCCGATTTGCAGTGTGCAGGGAGCAAACTGCAAATCAGAATCGGATGTAAAAACTGATTAAAAAGCGGAATCTGAATCGGAATCACTTGCAGTGTGCAAGAGGCCTTAAAGGGAACCAGAGAGGATGCAATATACATACCTGGGGCTTCCTCCAGCCCCATACGCACGGATCGCTCCCACGCCGCAGTCCTCCTCTGCCTGGAACCGCCGCCACCGGGTCCCGTCATTGCCGCGAGTCGGCAAGTCGGCCGGCGGACGCGGCCAATTCTCCGCATCACCGGGTTCTCTCCCCATACTGATACGCATGTGGCCGCTAACTGCGCAGCCGCATGCGTACATGTATGGAGGGAGCCCCTGTGATGCGGACAATTGGCCGCGTCCGCCGGAAGTGACGGGCCCGGTACCGGCGGATCCAGGAAGCTGAGGACGGCGGCGTGGGAGCGATTCAGGCTTATGGGGCTGGAAGAAGCCCCAGGTATGTATAAAATCTTTTTCTTTTTCCACCCCCCGTTCCTCTCTGGTTCCCTTTAAGCTTTCTATTTTTTAAGACAAAATTTAACCACTTCACCACTGAGGGGTTTTACCCCCTGACCACCAGAGCAATTTTCACCTTTCAGCGCTCCTTCCATTCATTCGTCTATAACTTTATTATTACTTATCGCAATGAAATGAACTATATCTTGTTTTTTTTTCGCCACCAATTAGGCTTTCTTTAGGTGGGACATTATGCCAAGAATTATTTTATTCTAAGGGCCCTTTTCCACTAGCAATCGCTAGCGTTCACGCTGAACGCTAGCGATTGCTAAATCGCAATTACCGGCGATTCCCCGACGTTCGCGGCCGCGATTTTGCTATGCTATGCACTGCATAGCAAAATCGCGGCAATTATCGCTCCGCCGCGCGTTCGCGTTCCCGGCAAAAAACGAATCGCGGTAGTGGAAATGACCTACCGCGATTCCCATGTTAAAAAGCAAACCGTAGCGATTGTAAAATCGCTAGCGGTTTGCGTTTTTGTGATTCAGCCAGCGCAAACACGCTGGTGGAAAAGGGCCCTTAATGTGTTTTAATGGGAAAATAGGAAAAAATGTGGGAAAAAAATATTTTTCAGTTTTTGGCAATTATACATGCTACTGTAATTAAAACCCATGAAATGTATTTGCCAATTTGTTCCAGTTATAAAACCGTTTAAATAAATGAAATGAACTATATCTTGTTTTTTTCGCCACCAATTAGGCTTTCTTTAGGTAGGACATTATGCCAAGAATTATTTTATTCTAAATGTGTTTTAATGGGGAAATAGGAAAAAATGTGGGAAAAAAATTATTATTTTTCAGTTTTCGGCCATTATAGTTTTTAAATAAAGCATGGTACTGTAATTAAAACCCATGAAATGTATTAACCCATTTGTCCCGGTTATAAAACCATTTAAATTATGTCCCTATCACAATGTTTGGCGACAATATTTTATTTGGAAATAAAGGTGCATTTTTTTCAGTTTTGCATCCATCCCTAATTACAAGCCCGCAGTTTATAAAGTAACAGTGTTATACCCTCTTGACATAAATATTTAAAAAGTTCAGTCCCTAAGTTAACTATTTATGGTTTTTTTTTAATTGTATGTTTTGGTTTTTTTTTAATTACAAAAAAAAAAAAAAAATTGGGGAGTGTGGGAGGTAATGAGTTAATTTATTGTGTAAATGTAATGTTTGAATATGTAAAATGCTTTTAGGGTGTAGTTTACTATTTGGCCACAAGATGGCCACAGAGTGTTTGTTTACATGCGACCTGTAAGCGTCCGGAAGGACGCTTACAGGAAGCAGTAGGAGGCTGGGAGACTCACAATGATCTCGCTGTTTCTGAAAGAAGCAGCAGATCATTGCGGGGGCTAGATCAACGAACGGGAATGGATTTTCCCGTTCATTGATCTCCGGGCGAGCGGGCGGCAGCGTGCACGAGCGGCGGGTGCACGCGCACGAGCGGCGGGAGCGCAGACAGCGGCGGTAGCGCGGAAGGTACGGATTTCTCCGTCCCTGGTTTTTAGGGGGGAAAAAAGGGGCGGAGAAATTCGTACCACTGGGGGTAAAGTGGTTAAGACAAAAACAGCCCCCAACCAACTGGCCAGGACAACAATGCATATAGAAACCAGAGAACACTACGACATTGATGCAGAATGAAGCTTGACCCCCAGCCAGCAAGGTTTAGTACTTATACCTAGTTGAGGTCACCAACATCAAGGGATAGCAATACCTCTACTAGTCTAGGTCTATTCCCTGAACATCCAGCCATTTGGACCATTCCTTTATCAAACTTTGTGTGCCCTCCCGATTACTGTAGTCACCTTTTGTATTGGCAGTTCCTGCCTTATGTTGTAAGCCAGCCAGGTCGAATTACAATCACAAGTGGGTCCCAAGTTGATGATTGAGTTGTAGATTTGCAGAGTTTGGTGGTCATAATCCAATAGAGCAGGTCCAAATCACTGTAACTGACCCTTATGCAAAATGCAGAGAGCAATTCACCCAGTATAGAATGTAATTAAATCCATTTATATTTCTATAACACCTATCACTCCACACATACAGTACATTTCTGAATTTATGATCCTTTTTGTCCTTTTTTTTTTTTTTTTTAAAGAACAGAAAGGAAAAAAGTACTCAAAATAAGTTGTACCAAAATTACTCAAAGTCATCACATTTCCTAACTTTTTTAATGTCGGCAAGGAAAAATGAAGATGAGGTTCAACACTGCATACAACTGGATATATTCAGTGAAAATGTAATGCATCAGCATAAATATACAGCAGTACAAGCCTGTGTGGCAATCAAAGAATGAGTACACATAACGGTCCTGGTGGGCAGTCAGTGGGGCGGTGAGTGCAGGGCAAAATTAGCATGATGACCATTTCGCATGGATATCCCTTCTATGGAACCCCCTGCACCCACCGCCAAATTTGCAAGTACGCATCGTAATCGTAATGCAAAATTTCAGAAAAAATCGTAATGAATTTTGAATGTAATAGTAGTATTTCAAAATTTCGCATAATTTTTCGCTTAATTTTCGTGAAATTTTGCTTAATTTTGTGTCAAATTTAGAGATTAATAGCAAAGCCCCCATACATGTTATTGCTACATATGTTAAGCAGAATAGTGGGTATAAGTCACAAAAAATAATTTTTCAAAAAGACCTAGTAGTTTTTGAGAAAATCGATTCTAAAAATGCAGAGAAAATGGTTTTTAAACTGTAATTTTTCTAAGTTTAAAAAACATTTTTTACTTGCAGTTTTGAAATCGAATTTCTCAAAAACTAAAAAGGTCTTTTTTCAAAATTCTTTTTTAGACTTATACCCACTATTCTCCTTAACATATGCAGCAATTTTGATGCCAATAGCATGTATGGGGGCTTTTCTATTCACTGCTAAATCGGTACGAAATTTTGCTAAATTTTATGCAAAATTACGAATGACTACATGAAATCAATTGAATTTGCAAATCGTAATTACGAATAAGCGTAATTGTGGAAATGTATGTGAAATTTAGCGAAATTGTAATTTGTTGATTACGATCATCACTACCCACCGCTCCACTGATTGCCCACCAGGACTGGTATGTGCACTCATTAGTTTTTGTATTTTTTGAGGTCCCCCTCCCGAGCCTCTTTAACCCCTTGTCATCCATGCAGACTGGGATAGCCAGAGCGCAGAGACCTGGTCGCATGGGGCTTCGCACCCTGAGCTATACAAGTCTGCATGGTTCATGGTATGAGGGGACTCTGGAGTAGTATACTTACACCACGCCGACTGCACCTATCATGCCCACCCACTCAGGCACCCTGGAGCACCCACAGCCCTTGATAACAGCTAGATTTCCATTGGTTTGTTAATAGACCAATGCGGAGCCCTGGAGAGAAATTTAAAGATGCTTTGGGTTATAGTTACAGTGGTGTGAAAAACTATTTGCCCCCTCCCTGATTTCTTATTCTTTTGCATGTTTGTCACACTTAAATGTTTCTGCTCATCAAAAAACATTAACTATTAGTCAAAGATAACATAATTGAACACAAAATGCAGTTTTAAATGATGGTTTTTATTATATGGTGAGAAAAAAAACTCAAAACCTACATGGCCCTGTGTGAAAAAGAAATTGCCCCCTGAACCTAATAACTGGTTGGGCCACCCTTAGCAGCAATAACTGCAATCAAGCGTTTGCGATAACTTGCAAGGAGTCTTTTACAGTGCTCTGGAGGAATTTTGGCCCACTCATCTTTGCAAAATTGTTGTAATTCAGCTTTATCTGAGGGTTTTCTAGCATGAACCGCCTTTTTAAGGTCATGCCACAACATCTCAATAGGATTCAGGTCAGGACTTTGACTAGGCCACTCCAAAGTCTTCATTTTGTTTTTCTTCAGCCATTCAGAGGTAGATTTGCTGTTGTGTTTTGGGTCATTGTCCTGCTGCAGCACCCAAGATCGCTTCAGCTTGAGTTGACGAACAGATGGCCGGACATTCTCCTTCAGGATTTTTTGGTAGACAGTAGAATTCATGGTTCCATCTATCACAGCAAGCCTTCCAGGTCCTGAAGCAGCAAAACAACCCCAGATCATCACACTACCACCACCATATTTTACTGTTGGTATGATGTTCTTTTGCTGAAATGCTGTGTTACTTCTACTCCAGATGTAACGGGACACGCACCTTCCAAAAAGTTCAACTTATGTCTCGTCGGTCCATAAGGTATTTTCCCAAAAGTCTTGGCAATCATTGAGGTGTTTTTTAGCAAAATTGAGAAGACCCTTAATGTTCGTTTTGCTTAAAAGTGGTTTGCGCCTTGGATATCTGCCATGCAGGCCGTTTTTTCCCAGTCTCTTTCTTATGGTGGAGTCGTGAACACTGACCTTAATTGAGGCAAGTGAGGCCTGCAGTTCTTTAGATGTTGTCCTGGGGTCTTTTGTGGCCTCTCGGATGAGTTTTCTCTGCGCTATTGGGGTAATATTGGTCGGCCGGCCACTCCTGGGAAGGTTCATCACTGTTCCATGTTTTTGCCATTTGTGGATAATGGCTCTCAATGTGGTTCGCTGGAGTCCCAAAGCTTTAGAAATGGCTTTATAACCTTTACCAGACTGATAGATCTTAATTACAGTACTTTTGTTCTCATTTGTTCCTGAATTTCTTTGGATCTTGGCATGATGTCTAGCTTTTGAGGTGCTTTTGGTCTGTGTCAGATAGCTCCTATTTAAGTGATTTCTTGATTGAAACAGGTGTGGCAGTAATCAGGCCTGGGGGTGACTACAGAAATTTAACTCAGGTGTGATAAACCACAGTTAAGTTATTTTTTAACAAGGGGGGCAATAACTTTTTCACACAGGGCCATGTAGATTTGGAAGTTTTTTTTTCTCACTAAATAATAAAAACCATCATTTAAAACTGCATTTTGTGTTCAATTATGTTATCTTTGACTAATAGTTAATGTTTTTTGATGAGCAGAAACATTTAAGTGTGACAAACATGTAAAAGAATAAGAAATCAGGAAGGGGGCAAATAGTTTTTCACACCACTGTATATGTAGTATAGCTAGAGCTGTGGTGGGGAGTGGAATTTGTCGCTGCAAGTGCAGGGAGATCTTTAATAAAGCTAACTGAAATATTGGCATGGGACATTTCTGAGGATATTGGCGTGGGAACATTTTTTTAAAGGTAAGTATTCATGGGTACTTTTAAAAAAAGTTTCTCATTTTTTTTTATTTTTAACCCCTTTGTGAAAATGGGTAAGGGGTACTTACCTTTTTCCCTCTATACTCATTTCACCTGGGGAGGGGGCTGGCATCTAAGGATCCCCTTCTTAAAGGGGACTCCCAGATGCCACCATGAACCTCCTGGCATCGTCAGCCCCCACCTCCCCCTGGAGCACCTGAGGTGGGGAATAGCCATTCTTCCATGGATTGGACAAGGCTCTGGGAGAGAGGGGGAGGCTTGGCTGTGCCTCTTCTCCAGAGCCCCCCCATACCATGGATTATGTGGACTATAGCTCAGGGTGCGAAGTCCCATGCGGCCTTGGCTACACATTCTGGCTATACCAGCCTGCATGGGGTACAAGGGGTTAAAAAGGCTCAGGAGGGGGACCCCACTTCATTTTTCCCCCATGCTCTAAACATATTAAAAATAAATAAATATATTTATATACATGTTAATGCATTGTCGATCATTTTACAGCATTTAAATATAGACTTTTTTCCCTTTTATTTTACATCAATTTTCAAAAAACTACAAGGTCTTTTAGAACTTTTTTTCCTCTTGTTTCCACTGTCCTCCTTAACATACCCTGAAGATTTGGTATTTCTTGCACGTAATGGGACTTTGCTGTTAACCCCTAAAATATGTTTCAGCCACTTTCCTACACTGACATGAACATTTAAGTCGATTTTTTCCAACACTACCAGGTTTTTCTGAAAATATTTTTTTCTCTTGCACCCACTCTTCTCCTTTCCATACCCTACAAATTTGAGGATTTTAGCTTGTACGGGGGCTTTGCTCTTAACTGGTGGCCATTAAGATTACCTTAAAAATAACCATAAAAAAAAAAATGTTTGCGGCAAATACGAATTTCTTGGTGACTATTTCACACTGATCCTTCTCCACCATGCCACTGTCTGAATTTTGGTACACTTTTTACTCCTTTTTTAAAGAAATTGTGGTTGCAGAGATTCCATGAAAGTTTTAGAAAGTTCGCCTGCTATTAAAGCCTATGGAGCTCGCTGGGAAGAGTCAGTTCGTAAACTTTGTCACAAACCCGCTTGTGAATGTGAAAATTTAATGTTTGTTCATCACTAACTGAGAGCTCCAGACTGCTCTTAAAGGATACCTTAGTCCTCCAAATAGTTCATCTGCCAAGCTTTTATATTGCGCTCTGATGTATTTATACATGTTGATTAGATCTCCTCTAAGGTGACTTTTTTCCAGAATAAATAAGCCCAGTTTATCTAACCTTTGAGACACTCCATCCCTCCTTTATTCAATTTTGTTGCCCATCTCTGCACCTGCTTTAAAACCGCAACATCCTTCTTGTAATGTGGTGGCCAGGACTGAAATCCATATTCCAGATGCAGCCTTAGCAGAATGTTTTATAGGCGCAGCATACATACTTTTTATAAACTTTAGGACCTCCAATGAATTAGCACTTATTCACCAATAAAGAGAATAATAGATACTTACATTGCAAAGGAAAGAATTTACCATTTTACTTAGGTCCTCCTTAGGAATCTGAAATAAATTGGATCGAGTATTTTATAGTAAATAAAACAAAAATACAAAAATATGGACCTCATACAAGTCAGTGACACTGGATACGATAATGTTGTAGTGATATATTGTAAATATATCTGCTAATGCTTTTTTTGATGGGTACTGATGGCAACATCAAATTCAGGTTAAATATCACAATATTGTAATAGTAAGCGGACCCGCTGCCAGCGCGTGGGTGGCGGCGGGCTCCGCTTCTCAGCCTCTCACCTCTGGCTCGCCGGGTGGACCTGTATGGACGGCGGAGTCCGCATGCTTGGCAGGCTCCGCCGCTCACTTGCTGCCTGTGGGGTCTCTCGCTCCCTCGCCGGCTGCCTGTCTCCGTATTACGTGCGCACGCGCGAGGAGACAGGAACTTTATGCCACCAGACGAGGAGTCAGCTGACCAGGCTGGTCAGCTGATTCCGGTGGCTCTGTGGATTGGCTGGGGCTCGTGGGCGGCGCTGAGTAGCTCTCTGGCTACATATGGGGCGGGCTGGTCAGTAGCCAGTTGTCTGCTGTCGTGAACACATTCGTGCTAGCGCTCAGACCTTAGTCCAGTTGCCTAGGTGTTGACACCAAGGACGTCACACCTTAGATTAGCATTGTATTGTATATTTACCTGTGTTTTGACTCTGAATCAGCCTTCCGTTTCTGTACTGCTGCCACCTTCTCTGTTGCCGAACCTCTGCTTGTCTGACCTTTCTCTCTCCAGTGGAACGTCTCCCACTGGAGGGTTATCTCTGAGGCTTGCCTCTCCGAGACGCCTGCCCTAGCAGACGATTACTGCCAGGAGCCGAGATACCACTCTTTGCCCGGGTTGAGGATCTCATACACGGGGTTCCCATTCAGAGGTAGCCACACTTCTGAGGAATCACCGTGTGGTGGATTTTTCCACAATCGTGTATACTATTGATTGCCGTTATTGTTATTACTGTACTAGGTGTCCGGGGGTTAGCTACACTTGTATTATTGGTGATTCTGCAGATCTTCAATAATAAAGTGACATCTGTATTGTTGGCGATACTGCAGATCACCAACAATTAGAGTTGAGCCGAAATTTTCGTAATTTCGCATTACTATAATTACGCATGCGAAATTTGCGATTACGATGCGAAATTACGGTAGCGTAATTGCCATTAAAATCGTAATTGAAAATACCGTAAGCGTAATTTTCAACGCGTAATTTCGCGTTTCGTTCATGCCGTAATTTCGCATTAAACGCTACCGTAATTTCGCGTTAAACCGTAACGCTCCGTATAATATAAAAAATCCGCCAACTTTAAGGGTTAATAGCAAAGCCCCCTTAAATGCTAAGAGCCTCAAATTTGGAGAATATATTAAGGAGATCAGGAGGAATAAGAGGAAAAAATTTTTTTTTCAAAAAGACCTTATAGTTTTTGAGAAAATCGATGTTAAAGTTTCAAAGTAAAAATGTATACATTTAAAAACCCGCCGACTTTAACGGTTAATAGCAAAGCCTGCTTAAAGGTTAGGAACACCAAATTCCTAGGGTATATTAAGGGGATCAGTGGGAATAAGAGGAACATTTTTTTTTCAAAAAGACCTTATAGTTTTTGAGAAAATCGATTTTTAAGTTTCAAGGGCAAAAATGTCTTTTAAATGCGGAAAATGTCGGTTTTTTTTGCACAGGTAACAGTAGTGTATTATTTTCATAGATTCCCCCAAGTGGGAAGAGTTTTACTTACTTCGTTCTGAGTGTGAGAAATATAAAAAAAACGACGTGGGGTCCCCCCTCCCAGACCTCTTTAACCCCTTGTCCCCCATGCAGGCTGGGATAGCCAGAATGCGGAGCACCGGCCGCGTGGGGCTCCGCACCCTGACTATACCAGCCCGCATGGTCCATGGATTGGGGGGTCTCAGAAGGGGAGGGGCAGCCAAGCTTTCCCCTCCCCCTCCGAGCCCTTGTCCAATCCAAGGACAAGGGGCTCTTCTCCACCTCCGATGGGCGGTGGAGGTGGAGGCCACGATTTCCTGTGTGTGGGGGGGGGGGGGGGGTTCATGGTGGAATCTGGGAGTCCCCTTTAAAAAGGGGTCCCCCAGATGCCCACCCCCCTCCCAGGAGAAATGAGTATAGTAGAATAATAGAGGTACTTGTACCCCTTACCCATTTCCTTGAAGAGTTAAAAGTAAATAAACACACAAACACTTAGAAAAAGTATTTTAATTGAACAAAAAACATAACCACGAAAAAAGTCCTTTAATATTCTTAATTAACCAATAATACTTACCTGTCCCTTTAAATAAATGATCCCACGCAATATCCTCGGAAATGTTCTATTGTAACGATCCGCTCAGCTGCCTGCGCAGGCAAGCAGCCTTTTGATCATTATTCAGGTCTGCATGCTGCAGGACTCTGGAAAGTAGACCTTCTGTCAGTTTTGCAGCTTGTGCTTGCTGAGGAATTTGCATACGTTGTCATGCAAATTGCCTGGCCACATTCATTGGAGGCGTGTACTATAAGTAGTATGTGTGTCCCACAATGCTTCGCTGCTCATAGAGGTTTGTTCCTGCTGGACTCACCTGGAGTGTCAGCCACTGCTATCTTAGTATAGTTAATTCTTGGGGAGTGCTCCTTGCATTCCTAGTTAGTGCAGTCAGTTTGTGTATAATTTGTACTGCCTATTCTGTCCTGTCTTGTCTGTCGCGATTGCGCTGTCACCAGCGGCGGTTGATAGCGAATCGCTCTGTCTTGTTTGGATCGCACTAGCCTCTAGCGGTAGCGGCTGTGGATCCTTCTGATCTAGTTCCTGGAGTGTAAGCTGGAGCAGCGGTTGCTACCAGCTACCTCATCTGATCTGTCTTGTTTAGATCGCACTAGCCGCTAGCGTTAGCGGCTGTGGATCTTTCTGATCTGTGTTCCTGCTTGGATCACACTTGCTCTGGCGGAAGAGCGGTGGATCCTTTCTGCCTAGTTCCTGTTTCTCGTTTGTCTGTCTTGTCTGATACGGGCGCTTGCTGTAGGCTCGATGAGGTAACCGTTAAGCAAGCGTTCACGTTCTTTGTTTCATGTTTGTCTGTTGATGGTTAGTTAGGCGTGCTTATCTCTATTGTGCTTATCACGTGGAGACCGCGCATAACCGCGTGCACTGTTGCGAATGAGTGCGGTGTTCGCGGTTAGCTAGCGTTTATTATTTTCTGTATCTTCTCATTGTATGATTTACTGTGCCTTTGCTATCCTCGTATTCTGTTCTGATCTGCCTTGTGTCACTTCTGGCAATCGCCGTTCTTGGCGGTTGCGTTTCTGTTTCGCACCTGCTGTTGTGTGTGCGCGGTCGCGGGGTGGCGACTAGATTGGCGCACACACATACAACCTGTCCCTTTGCTCGTTCTCATTCGCAATCGCTTCTCTTGCGATTGCGTTCTGCGCTTCGTGCAATTCCTGTTTGGCATTTGTGGAGGTGCAGGGGATTAGTTCCTCTGCGCTCCCCAGCGCCCTCTGCCGACAGGAATTTCCCTCTACTGGTGCTTGCACCAAAAGCTGGGTTCTAGCATCTTGACACGCTTGTGGAGGACCTCCGCAGTGTCAGCGCACATCTTTGTGCGCTGAACACGGAGATATCCCACAATCGTTACATTATGAGCAGCCCAACCCAAAACCCCAGTGTAGAGGGAATTTCTGATTTGTACGATTTTGCTGAGTATGGTTCCTGTGTCTTTAAGAGTTTCAAAATATTAAATTCAGAGACGAAAGAGGATTTTCTCTCTGAATGCGTAAAATTTTGTCTGAATCCTACTTTTCAAATTACTGATCCGTCCACGTCTGCTCTCCAATTAGCTTATGTGCTTTTGAAAGATGGTCTGTTTGTATGGGCTCATGAAATCTTGCAAGACAATTCTTGGAATGATAATCTATATCAGTTTCTTACATTTACATTCTCCTACTGGTTTGAGTTGCCTTGCTTGCCACCTGCCCTGTATGAGTGTGTAGTTGCTAATGAGTCAGCTGCTCTACCTACTTCATGCAAAACCATTCAGTTTGAAAATGAATGCAGTAACTATTCCCCTGTGTCTAAACAGCAGCCACCTAAAGCAGCAAGGACTAAAAGCAGGAAAAAAAGGAAGACTTCTCAGCTGAAAAATCCGTTGCCCATAGCAACTACAAATAAAAAAAAATGTTTCTGTAAAGTCTGAAATTTCTCAGTCTCAGGTTTCATTACCCCAAGAAAGGGCATTTGTGGATCCTTTGATAGGCAGAATTATTTTCTATATTAAAGGAGTGAGAAAGTCTTTGCATGTTCCTGACCCCAACCCTTATGAGGGTTTCTTGGAAACCGAGTTGTTTGAACCCCCATTTGCTCCATGGGATATTGGAGCATTGATTGAGGAGTTCGAGATTGATTGGAAGGCGTTTTGCGATTTTTACATCGCAAAAAGCGCAGAGATTCTTTATGCTTGTCTTGATTCGGTGTACGCTTTGATTGACTCTGATGAGTGTGACGAATGTTTTGTGAATCCGGTGACTTATGTGTGGCAGACGATTTTGGATGAATTGCACACACACCAATCAATTGACTTCAATAAAGAGACATCGTTATCGGATGATTGTTCCTGCCTTTCTGGGGTAAAGCATGTGAGTCTAGATATTGTGCGACCTGACATGAATGGGTGCACTACTGTGGTTGATTCCTGTGCGAATCTTGAAAGATTCTCTCCTGATTGCGTGAAGTTTGAATCTATGCGATGTAATGCCTGTTTCTCAGATGTTCCTGCAGATTGTGATCAACATGAATGTGCCAGTTTTCTCAAAGATATGTGGGATCCCTTGTCATCTAAGAACAGATCTTTAAGATCTTCCATCTATGATCCTGCTATGGGAAAAATTCCTAAACTATGCAGCATCAAAAGTGAAATTAATATGCCTAATAAAGTTTATTATGTTGATGTCGCTATTTCTTCTGCAGATGAGTCTCTGTCTCACCCTGTTCACACCTGTAAGGGCCCGTTGCCTGGGGACAATTGCTCCAGTGTTTCGACCCTAGATGCCTTGCAGTCTGCTCCGCAGATCGCGGAGATTTGCGCTATGGAAGCGTCAGTTTCACAACCTAAAGCGATCTTGGATTCGCAGGTTTTGCGTTCTGGCTCCTCGGATTTGACATTGTTAGCCGAATCTAAGAGTGAGACAGCGCTTCGGTTTTGCGAATCTGACTCTGAAACATCTCTGCTGGGTCCAGAGAAAGTTTCTCTGAGCCTGCCCTGTACCATGAATAACAATATGATGTCCAATCACACTGACATTTGTGAGTCCCTTTCTTGTTCTGAGGAAAGTGCTGATTCTGCACCCTGTACTCTGGATGAGTTAAGATGGCCTTGTTTAGAGTCTCCTGCAGTGTCCCTAGAGGCTCGTCTAGGTATTGCCACTATACTCGCCTGTTTTTCTGCAGTTTTGGAGTTACAAGCTAGTTTGACTGCCACACAGAATTCTGGGTACAGTGAGAATGAAGTTAGGGAGTCAGTGTGTGTTCCAGTAAATATACCTGTACATTCC
The DNA here is from genome assembly GCF_040937935.1 of Hyperolius riggenbachi. Taxonomy (NCBI): domain Eukaryota; kingdom Metazoa; phylum Chordata; class Amphibia; order Anura; family Hyperoliidae; genus Hyperolius; species Hyperolius riggenbachi. Next base: position 21,024,974 of record NC_090653.1, on the reverse strand, counting down.
CATCATGATGATGAGATCCAGTCTCAGGTTATGGTGGAACCATTCCTGGGACATCTGCCCTGTCCACAAAATAAAGTTCCAGTTTTGCCCTGTAACATGGATAGTTCAGAATCCTTCCGAGAAAACTTGAAAAAAGATGTTCCTGAGGTCTTGTTTGATGTTCTGGAGGTCTCCGAGTTCCTCCCAAAGGGTGCAGAACTTGTAGGAGATGTCTCCTGCCCCCCAAGTCCTTCTGAGGTGTTACCCTCTTCCGTAGGCATTGCTGCCTTGCTGGCTACCTTTTCAGCTCTGATGGAGCTTCACTCATATGTAGTCAATGATGATATTATCGTCACAGAAATTTCTGAATTTGTATCCGAGTCTTCTTGTGAAAGTCCAGTGCCTGTGACCTCCACTCATGATGATTCTCTGTCCGGTACTGGTTTTGGTCTTGTCGTGCCGGACTCTGAGGCTGGCAGTTCCCCGACATGTACTGAGGTTTCTCCTGTGCTGGTGTACCCCAGTGTGCTCTGTGACCCAGAAAGCCCAAGTGTGCCTCGGTTACCAGCGTACTCAGATGCTTCCTCGGTGGAGACATGCTCTGATTTAGCCTGCCTGCTTGCATGCCCAGAAGTGGTCCCTGAAAGTCTTGATCTTGATGGGTGTCCTCGTAATTCTGAATCTGGAATTGTCATTGGTTCCATGGGGGTTCTTGGTAATTCTCCATGTGAGCCTGGTGATTGTTCTGCCCTCTTGGGATCTCTGTGGAGCTTCAAAAGGTTCTGGGAGATTCCGGGAGAGATTTTGCTTGGTCCCCTGGATAAGATCAATGGTGGCTTTTGTGTTGTAAGGGACACTTCGAACAGGTATTGTGGCAGGTTTGGTATTTTCGGACGCTCCTTGGAAGGTGGTGGGTATTGTCTGGAGGGTGTCGATGGCTTTTTCTCTGGTATCCACAGTCCTGATGGGTGTTACGCTAAGACTGGTAGTACTGATGGGCATGTTTCGGTGGCTTCTGTTTCCGATGAGGTCGGTTTCAGGTGGACTGACTCTGGATTTGGACCTTGTCGGGCTGCCCCGACCTTCATGAGTCTTCAGTTAGAGTTTTTTGGTAACGCCAGTTTTGAAAGACGTCTGGAATTCGTCCCTAGAGGGGGGGGTACTGTAACGATCCGCTCAGCTGCCTGCGCAGGCAAGCAGCCTTTTGATCATTATTCAGGTCTGCATGCTGCAGGACTCTGGAAAGTAGACCTTCTGTCAGTTTTGCAGCTTGTGCTTGCTGAGGAATTTGCATACGTTGTCATGCAAATTGCCTGGCCACATTCATTGGAGGCGTGTACTATAAGTAGTATGTGTGTCCCACAATGCTTCGCTGCTCATAGAGGTTTGTTCCTGCTGGACTCACCTGGAGTGTCAGCCACTGCTATCTTAGTATAGTTAATTCTTGGGGAGTGCTCCTTGCATTCCTAGTTAGTGCAGTCAGTTTGTGTATAATTTGTACTGCCTATTCTGTCCTGTCTTGTCTGTCGCGATTGCGCTGTCACCAGCGGCGGTTGATAGCGAATCGCTCTGTCTTGTTTGGATCGCACTAGCCTCTAGCGGTAGCGGCTGTGGATCCTTCTGATCTAGTTCCTGGAGTGTACGCTGGAGCAGCGGTTGCTACCAGCTACCTCATCTGATCTGTCTTGTTTAGATCGCACTAGCCGCTAGCGTTAGCGGCTGTGGATCTTTCTGATCTGTGTTCCTGCTTGGATCACACTTGCTCTGGCGGAAGAGCGGTGGATCCTTTCTGCCTAGTTCCTGTTTCTCGTTTGTCTGTCTTGTCTGATACGGGCGCTTGCTGTAGGCTCGATGAGGTAACCGTTAAGCAAGCGTTCACGTTCTTTGTTTCATGTTTGTCTGTTGAGGGTTAGTTAGGCGTGCTTGTCTCTATTGTGCTTATCACGTGGAGACCGCGCATAACCGCGTGCACTGTTGCGAATGAGTGCGGTGTTCGCGGTTAGCTAGCGTTTATTATTTTCTGTATCTTCTCATTGTATGATTTACTGTGCCTTTGCTATCCTCGTATTCTGTTCTGATCTGCCTTGTGTCACTTCTGGCAATCGCCGTTCTTGGCAGTTGCGTTTCTGTTTCGCACCTGCTGTTGTGTGTGCGCGGTCGCGGGGTGGCGACTAGATTGGCGCACACACATACAACCTGTCCCTTTGCTCGTTCTCATTCGCAATCGCTTCTCTTGCGATTGCGTTCTGCGCTTCGTGCAATTCCTGTTTGGCATTTGTGGAGGTGCAGGGGATTAGTTCCTCTGCGCTCCCCAGCGCCCTCTGCCGACAGGAATTTCCCTCTACTGGTGCTTGCACCAAAAGCTGGGTTCTAGCATCTTGACACGCTTGTGGAGGACCTCCGCAGTGTCAGCGCACATCTTTGTGCGCTGAACACGAAGATATCCCACAATCGTTACATCTATCAGTTACAATGTAACAAAGTTATTACAATGTAACAACTTTGTTACATTGTAACTACGCCGCACCCGACGTCACTCGCCGCTCAGCCGCCGCATACGCGTCCACCCCGCCCACATCTGTCACCCACATGTCACCCACATGTGGGTGACATGTGGGTGACATGTGGGAGAGGCGGGGAGGGCAGCGGAGCCGGCGGGACTTAGCGTCCTGCACGGACCCGACAGAGCTCTGAGCTATATAGCTCAGAGCTCTCTAAGCATCTTTGTATTTGGGCTCCAAGGAGCCCCATTGGTCCTTAGCAGACCAATGGGGTTCCTTCTGATCCGCTGCCCTCCCCGCCTCTCCCACATGTCACCCACATGTCACCCACATGTGGGTGACATGTGGGTGACAGATGTGGGCGGGGTGGACAGCGGGGGCCAGCGGGGACTAAGCGTCCTGCACAGACACGTTTGCGGCGGCTGAGCGGCGAGTGACGTCGGGTGCGGCATAGTTACAATGTAACAAAGTTGTTACATTGTAATAACTTTGTTACATTGTAACTGATAGAACATTTCCGAGGATATTGCGTGGGATCATTTATTTAAAGGGACAGGTAAGTATTATTGGTTAATTAAGAATATTAAAGGACTTTTTCGTGGTTATGTTTTTTGTTCAATTAAAATACTTTTTCTAAGCATTTGTGTGTTTATTTACTTTTAACTCTTAAAGGAAATGGGTAAGGGGTACAAGTACCTCTATACTCATTTCTCCTGGGAGGGGGGGTGGGCATCTGGGGGACCCCTTTTTAAAGGGGTCTCCCAGATTCCACCATGAACCCCCCCCCCCCCCCAGGAAATCGCGGCCTCCACCTCCACCGCCCATCGGAGGTGGAGAAGAGCCCCTTGTCCTTGGATTGGACAAGGGCTCGGTGGGGGAGGGGAAAGCTTGGCTGCCCCTCCCCTTCCGAGACCTCCCAATCCATGGACCATGCGGGCTGGTATAGTCAGGGTGCGGAGCCCCACGCGGCCGGTGCTCCGCATTCTGGCTATCCCAGCCAGTATGGGGGACAAGGGGTTAAAGAGGTCTGGGAGGGGGGACCCCACGTCGTTTTTTTTTTATATTTCCCACACTCAGAACGAAGTAAGTAAAACTCTTCCCACTTGGGGGAATCTATGAAAATAATACACTATTGTTACCTGTGCAAAAAAAAAACTGACATTTTCCGCATTTAAAAGACATTTTTGCCCTTGAAACTTAAAAATCAATTTTCTCAAAAACTATAAGGTCTTTTTGAAAAAAAATGTTTTCCTCTTACTCCCACTGATCCCCTTAATATACCCTAGGTGTTCCTAAACTTTAAGCAGGCTTTGCTATTAACCGTTAAAGTCGGCGGGTTTTTAAATGTATTCATTTTTACTTTGAAACTTTAACATCGATTTTCTCAAAAACTATAAGGTCTTTTGAAAAAAAAATTTTTCCTCTTATTCCTCCTGATCTCCTTAATATATTCTCCAAATTTGAGGCTCTTAGCATTTAAGGGGGCTTTGCTATTAACCCTTAAAGTCGGCGGCTACCTAACATTGATCTATGCGTCAAATTTTCCGCTTGGGAGCATGGCCATACGCATTAATTTCGTAATACCCAATGTAATGCGAAAATTACGTGAAAATATCGGTTACGTGAAATTTCGCGAAATCCTTCTTCATTACGATTATGTACTTACGGCCATAATCGTAATTACGCGAAATTTCGCGAAATCGTAATTACATCATTACGCTCATCTCTACCAACAATCAGATTCTCTCTGTGCGCTGACACCAATCATTACAAATATTTATTTAAATATTTACATTTTATATTTATGCTTTTGTAAGGATGGATATTTTTTAATGCTGACAGTGGCCTACTAAACCTGCTGGAAGAGTAAAAGGATCTTTATATGTTGAAAATCTTAGGGATAAACTTATTGGCTACAATGTTACCTTAGTGTGCACATCCTGGTCAGGACTGTGGGGTGTATTCACATGAATTATCTTGCCTTGCCATTTATTTCCTAAAATTATTTATACAATGATATTTTAGCACTTTTCAAGCAAAAAAATACATGACTAAAAGAATCAAACTAAGATGTTCCTAATTTACTTAAAAGACAACTGTAACAAGAGTGATATGTAGGCTGCCATATTTATTTCCTTCTATACAATACCAATTGTCTGGCAGCCCTGCTGGTCCTCTGTCTCTAATACTTTTAGCCATAGACTCTGAACAAGCATAGAACAGATCAGAGGTTTCTGACATTATTGACAAGATAAGCTGCATGCTTGGTTCTGGCGTTGTTCAGACACTACTACAGACAAATAGAGATCAGCAGTGCTGCCAGGCAACTGGTATTGTTTAAAAGGAAATAAATATGGCAGCCTCCATATCCCTCTCACTTCAGTTGTCCTTTAAGTTGTGGGTTAGCTTCGCCAATTCCTCTATCCAATGGTAGAGAATTTCAGAACCTATGGGATGAAGGAAACAAGGAGTCCAATGGTGCGGAATCATTAGGTCAGGGAAATGAGTGACAGAAATGGGTTATATACTACTCACAAAGGTGGGTTGCAGTCCTGCAAACACAACATCCTCCTAGTTTAGGGTGGTTGCTCTCCACCTGTGTTCTTTCCTAGTTATGGAGAACAATGACTAGAGTAGATCCACACCTCTGAAGAGGTGTCTGAGAGATATAGTTGGAGTGGGATTGTACCAATTAAAAACATGTACCTCTGGTGATGACTGAAAGTAAAAAGTTATTGGAAAAGGTTTATTTAATGTTCATAACATACGTTTTTGACACCACCCCTACTTAGCTCTACTGAGATATTTTTATTGTATTGACCTGAAGAAGGGGACTAGTACCCATGAAACGTGTTGTCAACAACCTATGTTGTGAACATTAAAGATTCCTTTTCCAATAATGTTTTGATTTCAGTCATCACCAAAGGTAAGATACCTCTTTTTCAGAAAGTGAGAAAAGAGCGTGCACCTTCCGCCCATACCAATCTGATTTATTGCATGTGAACATCAAATAACGTGGTAATTAGAGTTGTACAATAAACATATGTGTACCTTAATTGTTGCTGTGCAGGCTGCTACAAATGGAGGTGGGAGTGAGGGACAAAGGTGGGCCTAGCGACGGCCGTTTCACGTCCACCCGGACGGTTCACTTGCAATAAATCAGATTGGTATGGACGGAAGGTGCACGCTCTTTTCTTGCTTTCTGATACATGATTTGTATGTTTCCTTCTTTTAATCATCAGTGGAGGACACATCCAGCAAGTAGTGGAACAGAGAGCAGGCTGCCATATGTAATTCTGCCACCGTTTGTGACTTTCTAATGAAGTTAATGACACACTTAAAGGGGGATCGCCACACTACCTTTTTCTCCCGGTACACAAGATACCTCTTTTTATATGTTTTTTTTGTTGGTACAATCCCACTCCAACTATGTTTTGGGCGCCTCCCCAACATCCAAACTACACCCCCCTGATTTACTTAACGTCTGTATTATTTTTGCTATTCAGTTCTCATACTGCTTTATATTAACCACTTCCTGCAAAATGGACATTTTAAAACATCCTTTCTGTGCACTAATTTTATGTACATTGTCCAGCAGGGGGTATGTCACTGGTAAAGGCCAGCGAGGGGCATGCGAGGGGGATGGTGCTATGCATACAGTATGACCCTTTCGGCACTCTCTGCTGCAGGTCAGATGAATATATTGTTTGGCATTGCAATGCGATACAAATGGGGTGTAGCATTGCACCACAACGTGACTCTGGCCAGGTGTAAAACCAACCTAAATGTCTCAGGTACACTTAAAGAGCCCCAGCAAAGTATTTCAACAGCACAGACTATTTAACATCTGCCAGTTTTTGACATCGATAGCACACACAAAATTATTTTTCATAAGAACAAATTAAAAAATAACAATTTATAAAAAATATTACTTCTTTAATCTTTTGACAGCAGTCATCTTTGATGCATGACATGATGGATAGAAGAGGATCTAAAAGAAGAAACAAAAGCTATGCTCAGCATACACATATGCAAGCTGGAACATGCAGCATAAGTGCAGCATCATCACATACTGGGCACACAGGAGATGTTATCCATACATACCCTCCTGACAGAGGCTGAGGCCAATGAGAGTGAAGAGGATAGCGATCTTCATGGTGGAGAGTTGTGGAAATCACACAGGTTGTGTCTCTTAGGCTATCCCAGCTCCCCTTTTATAGCAGTAAAAGTCACTGACATCATAAAACACACAATACATCACTGCCCACACTGGAACAAGTCCCAGCTACCAGGAACTGTAATGCCTCTGTGTATTCAACTATCATAATCTGGCAGCAGCTAAGAACAGAATTAAAACTTACAATTTAAACTCAATGTGAACATATTCATGTAAGGTATTTATATACCGTATTTTTCGGACTATAAGACGTTCCTGACCATAAGACGCACCTAGGTTTAGAGGACAAAAATCAGGGGGGAAAAAGATACTAAACCTGGTGCACCCATGGTGAATGGGGCATCCAGTGGATTATGCCCTTTTTGTACCTCATGCCCCCTTGTCTCCCCGTGTACTCCTCAGCCACCATGTGTCTGCCTCTGTCCTCCTTGTGTCCACCTCTATGCCCCTTTGTGTCCCCCTGTGTCTGCATGTGCACAGTACCGGGAGTCCCTGACATTGGGGTGGGTTGGTGGTTAGTATTGGCAGGTGTTCACAAGTCAGGAACTCCCCGTATTTGGACTATATGACACAGTGAATGTTTAATCCCACTTTCTCGGGAGAAAAAATGAGTCTTATAGCCCAAAAATACAAAAAAACTTCCAAAAAATTTTGGAACCTGGTGAAGCGCCAAGTTCTTTCAAGGGGCCTAACACCTGGACAGGGGCATGCCAGAGGGGGATCCATGCCAAAAGTCCCACCAAAAATTATGGAGTTGATGCAAAGTAGGGTTTTAATTCCTAAAGGGCATAAATCACATTATGCACAGCTCTGGGTGTCAGTGGGCTGTGGAGTGTTTCACACAGAGAAATGCAATAGTACTATCAGAATACAGTGAAATAATAATGCACAGGAGTGGTACTGTGCCTGTAACTTAATGAGGCAACAGCAGTAGTGTGCACACAGCTCTGCATGTCAGTGGGCTGTGGAGTATCACACACAAAAAAAAAAAAAAAACCACAGGAGACCGATGTGCTAGCCCTCAATAGGGCTCTTTGAAGTGCTTTCACAGCTAGTGAGAAACAAGAACACAGGCCTAGCTAATGCTTTCCCTACCTATCTGCAGCAAGTCTGGCCCTGCTCTCACTAACAGTCAGCAGCAAGCAGAGAATTGATCCAACTGCTTTTTGATAGGTGGGTGGGGGGCCCAAGAGGGGTGCTAGCTGATTGGCTGCCATGTGTCTGCTGACTGTGAGGTAAGGGGTCAAAGTTTAGCTCAATGATGATGTATAGGGAGTGAATCGAACACGCCAAATGTTCGCTATTTGCTGCGAATCCGAATAGCTGATATTCAATGTTCGCCGGATACTGCTTGCCGGTGAACAGTTCAGGCATTCTCTATCCCTGAGATCACCACATTTCCTTTGAGCCGGAATCGAACCAGCGACCTGTGAGAACGCGGAAAAGCCGCCACGAGTACTTAGAGTAAGGCGGCTGATTCCGCGTTCAGCATGGCAGCTGGCGCGCATGGGCCTGCATCCACTAGCCTGACGGAGCGCGGAGAAACCGCCGCATGCCCTGTGACCAAGGCGGCGGATTCCACATCCAATGCGGCGGTTTGCACGTAGGGGCCTACTACCAGCAGTATGGCTGAAAGTGGGGAAACCGCCGCATGCTCGGATAGCGGTGCGGCTGGCCCCGCGTTCAAAACAGCAGATGCATTACAACACATGTCTGGTGTGGCTGGGACTGATAGTCCACACAGGTTCAGAAGGACGCGCGCGCGCGCTGAGAGGCAGAGCCTTTATAACAGTCAGAAGGGTGTCAGCTGACCAAGCCGATCAGCTGACAATTCTATCAGGTTTCATTGGTCCAGCACTTAGGGGAGGCGCTGGAGAGCGCTGGAGTATATATACTGGGTGCTGGTCATTTCTCTGGTGTCTGCCGTTGCGATCACTACGTGGTAGCACTCAGATCTGTTGGTGGCATCCTTCCTTGGTGTCACTCACATTCTGTCCTTCCTACTCCCAGCCTGACCTCTCCCTCGGGAGAGTCTCAGACTAGCGGAAGGAACTTGTTATTTGTGCAGTACCTCTTACTGTATCGCACCTGCTCCTCAGGTGCAGTCCTCAAAGTATTATTGTTGCACCAAACACTCTTATTACTCAGGTGTCCAGAGGTTACTGCAGATCATCAATAATTGGGTATATATCTGTATTCTCGGTGATACTGCAGATCACTGGTAATCAGACCCTCTCTGTGTTACACCGATCGTTACACGACCTAAGGATTACAGTTTTCTCAACATTTTGTCAATCTCAGCCCTCCGCTCTACCAGCTGAGCTATCGAAGGATCACCACAATAACATTTTCAGCATAGGCTACAACTTAAAATGATACCAGCGGTAAATATAAATGGTGTTATTTTAATTACATGGGGCTTCTTCCAGCCCTTCAGCCCCCCTAGACTTGTAGGTCCCTCAGTCCTCCACCACCTTCTGCTGTTCAGCCCAGTACAGTAGCCAAGTCGGCCAAGTTGCACACTACTGCACATGTGCTGGCCTGGCTGGGCTCCTCCTTGATTGCGTACTATGCTAAAGGACACCCAAGGTGACATGTGACATGATGAGATAGACATGTGTATGTACACAAATAACTAGGCTATATTCCTTCTTACTTTCTCTGGGTGAAAGAGTTAAAAGTTAGGTATGCAAGTAACAGATTCTGGACGGGTTGAAACTGGGTCGGACTATAGCATAACCCTTACTGATAAGGAATTAAAACCATAAAACACTTTCCTGGCAGAAAATGGCTTCTTAGAGCAGAAAAGAGATAAAAAGGGACAATAGTTCACAGATTTTAGCGTTGACATACTTCAATAAATGTAACATTGAGAAGAGGCCATGAAACACGCCATGAAACAGTAAAAAAGTAAAAATTGGATTTAAATATAAAATAAAATAAAACTGTTGGATAACTAGAAAAGTCATTTTTTGGAGAAGGAGGATACATACAATTGTTTATCTCATCATTTTTTTTTCCACCTCGAATAGCACTCGTAGCTGTGCATGCGCAGAACATTCCAGGCCATGGGAGTGTGATCAAGGATGTGCACTGCTGTAGTGAACGACTAAGCTAAGGTACGCACTGTAACGGGCTGAAGAGTGGATTGAGGAAGGACCAAGAGAGCAGCGAAGGACTTACAAACCCACGGGGGCTGAAAGCAGCCCCAGGTTAATAAAAGAAAATTACTTCTGTTCACTTCTGGTAAGCAGCATTCTTGTAATTTTTACTGGAGCTTGCTGATCTTATTCTTTCTGAGAAATAAATCAATAGCAAATGCATCCAGCAGGAGACTACTAACATCCATGAGAGCCCCAGAGCTCACCTCCAACCACTGACCAACTGGGTGTTTTTAAAGAGAACACGAGGTGGGTTTGAAGAATATTATCTGCATACAGAGGCTGGATCTGCCTATACAGCCCAGCCTCTGTTGCTATCCCAAACCCCCCTATGGTCCCCCTGCACTTTGCAATCCCTCATAAATCACAGCCACGCTGCTGACAAACAGCTTGTCAGAGCTGGCTGTGTTTATCTCTATAGTGTCAGTCTGCTGCTCTCTCCGCCTCCTGCAGAACTCCAGTCCCCGCCTGCATCCCTTCCCTCCCTGCTGATTGGAGGGAAGGGATGGGGGCAGGGACCGGAGCTATGGAGAAGGCGGGGGAGCAGCTGAGACTGACACTACAGATGTAAACACAGCCTCACAGCACGGCTGTGATTTATGAGGGATTGCAGAGTGCAGGGGGACTTTAGTGGGGTTTGGGATAGCAACAGAGGCTGGGCTGTATAGGCAGATCCAGCCTCTGTATGCAGATAACATTCTTTAAACACACCTCGGGTTCTCTTTAACCACGTTGTACAAGATTTGCTCTAGCGCTGCGTAACATGTTGGTGCTTTATAAATACAACAAAATAAAAAAATATAAAATGCATGTGCAAAATTTGAATAAAACTTGTAGTATTTTAAATGTTTCTGCACAATGAAGGCTGTTTATTTGCATTGAGGTACACCTTCATGAGGAATCATACTACAAGAAATCAAGTATAGCATCCTGCAGAGGAACTGGGAGATCAGGAAGGTGAGGGTAACCTATGGATGCCCCATCTGCTCATATTGGATAGTGGCTACTAGTGTTGGGCGAACAGTGTTCGCCACTGTTCGGGTTCTGCAGAACATCACCCTGTTCGGGTGATGTTCGAGTTCGGCCGAACACCTGACGGTGCTCGGCCAAACCGTTCGGCCATATGGCCGAACTAAGAGCGCATGGCCGAACGTTCCCCGAACGTTCGGCTAGCGCTGTGATTGGCCGAACGGGTCACGTGGTTCGGACCCGAACGCGCTCTGATTGGCCGAACTGTCACGTGGTTCGGGTAAATAAATACCCGAACCACGTCATATCTCCGCCATTTGTCTGTGGGTTTAGCTTTGGGTAGGCAGGCAGGGTAGTTCGCGCTCCAGCCACGCTAGCCAGGGTCCCCCCCAGTCATTGTGTGTCGCTGCTGGGAATAGTAGTACACCGCTCGCTCAGCATTCTGTTTACTGCCACTCTGTGTACCTCGCTCAGCCACACTATATAGCATTCTGTTTACTGCCACTCTGTGTCTGCTGGGAATAGTAGTACACCGCTTGCACAGCCACACTATATAGCATTCTGTTTACTGCCACTCTGTGTACCTCGCTCAGCCACACTATATAGCATTCTGTTTACTGCCACTCTGTGTCTGCTGGGAATAGTGGTACACCGCTCGCTCAGCCACACTATATAGCATTCTGTTCACTGTTCTGTGTCTGCTTGGAATAGTGGTACACCGCTCGTTCAGCCACACTATATAGCATTCTGTGTACTGTTCTGTGTCTGCTGGGAACAGTAGTACACCGCTCGTTCAGCCACACTATATAGCATTCTGTGTACTGTTCTGTGTCTGCTGGGAACAGTAGTACACCGCTCGCTCAGCCACACTATATAGCATTCTGTTCACTGTTCTGTGTCTGCTGGGAATAGTGGTACACCGCTCGCTCAGCCACACTATATAGCATTCTGTTCACTGTTCTGTGTCTGCTGGGAATAGTGGTACACCGCTCGCTCAGCCACACTATATAGCATTCTGTTCACTGTTCTGTGTCTGCTGGGAATAGTGGTACACCGCTCGCTCAGCCACACTATATAGCATTCTGTTCACTGTTCTGTGTCTGCTGGGAATAGTGGTACACCGCTCGCTCAGCCACACTATATAGCATTCTGTTTACTGTTCTGTGTCTGCTGGGAATAGTGGTACACCGCTCGCTCAGCCACACTATATAGCATTCTGTTCACTGTTCTGTGTCTGCTGGGAATAGTGGTACACCGCTCGCTCAGCCACACTATATAGCATTCTGTTCACTGTTCTGTGTCTGCTGGGAACAGTAGTACACCGCTCGTTCAGCCACACTATATAGCATTCTGTGTACTGTTCTGTGTCTGCTGGGAACAGTAGTACACCGCTCGTTCAGCCACACTATATAGCATTCTGTGTACTGTTCTGTGTCTGCTGGGAACAGTAGTACACCGCTCGTTCAGCCACACTATATAGCATTCTGTTCACTGTTCTGTGTCTGCTGGGAATAGTGGTACACCGCTCGCTCAGCCACACTATATAGCATTCTGTTCACTGTTCTGTGTCTGCTGGGAATAGTGGTACACCGCTCACCCGTCACTGTATAGCATTGTGCTCTGTGTCGCTGCTGGGAATAGTGGTACTGTATAGCATTTCTGTACTGCCACTGTACTGCTGCCAGTCAGCGTGTACTGTAAGGATAAGTGAAATGAGGAAGAAATCCGGTGAAAGAGGGAGGGGCAAGGGAAGAGGTGTTTCCCCTGACGGTTCACGTACAGGCCACAGGGGAGCACCCAAGAAAACCCACTCAATACCACCCATGTTGTCCAGGACAACAACCCTCACAAATCCAAAAGAACAGGACCAGATAATTACTTGGATGACCTCTCAAGCGTCCAGCAGTGGGTTAAGCAGCACCAGCACATCACGCACGAGGTCCGAGTCCTCAGCCAGTTACAAGGAGCCAGTGGGCACAAAGCTGACACAACCGGCAGCGACACCACGCACACAACTGCCAGATAACCAGTCCGATGAATTACCTCAGGACACAATGGGGTATTCGCAGGAGCTATTCCCAGCCCAACAAACTTCCACCTTTCAAAGGTCAATGGAGGAACAGCCAGAAATGTTGTGCCTGGATTCACAACCGTTAACTGTGGGAAATGTACCGCGCACTGAAATACGAGGCGAGTCCGAAGAGGACTCGGAAACCCAAATCCCAGAGCAATTTGGGCAGGAGGGGTTGCAATTGCAGGAGGTCGGCCGACAAGATCTGGAAGACGACGTTGGAGTGTGCTGCGCAGAGGTTGTTGTGGGGAGCTCTACTCCACGGCGGTGGCCCACAATGACATATGACGAGTTTGAGGAGATGGAAGAGGAGGGTATGGACAATGTGGACAGAGACCCAGATTTTGTTTGTGAACGAGAACATCGCCGTCGTAGCAGCAGCACAGATGAGTCTGTTGAAGAACACACTGCTGCACGAGTTCGCCTTGTGCCACAAGGTAGGCGGCGCGCAATTTCAGGCACCACAAGCGTGGAAGTTCAAGTGAGAGGCAAAAGAGGAGCAAACAGAAATCGCCAGCAAGGAGGCAGGTGCTCCAAAGTCTGGGCTTTCTTTGAAGACTGCACTGAGGATGTTACCATGGCGATTTGCAAGGTGTGCAAGACCCGCCTGAGCAGGGGGAAAAATATTAACAACCTCTCCACCACCAGCATGAGCCGTCACATGCTATCCAAACATCCCACTCTTTGGGCAAACGCGTCAGGACAGGGTACCAGAAACAACACTGCCTCCCTTGGGTTCACCAGACCCGCCTCAGCAGCAGCAGTAGCCCAGCCATTGCGTGGTTCACAACATTCACAAACATCAGACGACGCTGACACTGTCACTTTCCGGAGTAGTGCTCTTGAGGTCTCCCAGTGTTCATCAAACACAACAACCAACAGCCCTTCCGTGTGCAGCGCTACGGTTCAGTTGTCTGTGTCGGAGATGTTTGAGCGCAAGAGGAAATTGCCAGCAAATGACCCCCGGGCCGTGGCAGTAACAGCCAGCATAGCCAAGCTTCTGGCCTGCGAAATGCTGCCATATCGATTGGTGGAGACAAACAGCTTCAAGGGCATGATGTCAGTGGCCATCCCACGTTACGTGGTTCCCAGCCGCTACCACTTTGCACGCTCTGCAGTGCCTGAGTTGCATGAGCACGTGGTCAGCAAAATAACCCGAAGCTTGAAGAATGCCGTTGCCTGCAAGGTTCACCTCACCACTGACACCTGGACGAGTGCGTTCGGCCAGGGTCGATACATCTCCCTTACCGCGCACTGGGTGAACCTTGTGGAGCCTGGCAGCGATTCCTCACCTGCTACGGCACGGGTGTTGCCCACGCCACAAACAGCTGCACCGCCGTCCCTCCCACTGGATAACAGCAGCACCTACCTCTCTGACTCCTTCTCCTCCAACGCATCTCAAAGCTGTACCTCATCCGGAAACGCTAACCCAGCAGCAGTAGGATCGTGGAAGCAGTGCAGCACAGCTGTTGGCATGCGTCAGCAAGCGTTGCTGAAGCTAATCTGCCTTGGGGATAAGCAGCACACAGGGGAGGAAATTTGGAGGGGAATAAAGGAACAGACGGATTTGTGGCTGGCACCGCTGGACCTGAAACCGGGCATGGTTGTGTGTGATAATGGGAGTAATCTCATTCGCGCTTTAAGGTTGGCTAAGCTGACACACATCCCTTGCCTGGCGCACGTGATGAACCTAGTAGTTCAGCGGTTCCTGAGGACATACCCAGGCGTGCCCGATCTGCTGTTGAAGGTGCGTCGAGTGTCCAAACATTGTAGAAATTCCAGTACTGCTTCGGGGGCACTCGCCAAGATGCAGGAGCGCTTCAATCTCCCCCACCATCGCTTGCTGTGTGATGTCCCTACGCGCTGGAATTCTACGCTGCACATGCTAGCCCGCTTTTGCGAGCAGAAGAGTGCAGTGGTCCAGTACATGACGGCGCAGTACCGAGGCGCATCCGGCCAGCTGCCAAGCTTCTGTGGATCCGATTGGGCCAACATGTTGGACCTCTGCCAAGTCCTCCAAAATTTTGAGCAATCCACGTTGCTTGTGAGCAGTGACAACTCTTCAGTCAGCATTACCATACCACTGCTGTGTTTACTGAAGAGGTCGATGTTAAAAATCAAGGAAACAGCTGTCATGATGCAACTGGGGGAATCTGAAGGAGAAAACGATCAGCGTGATGGTACCAACATCAGGCCATCCGCCTCAGGGAACGCTGGCCCCAGCAGCTATGACGAAGAAGAGGAGGAGGAACAGCTGGAGTTGGAGCAGGAATTTCATGCCACCACTGACGAGGGCCAGAGCGGTGCACGTTGGACTTCAACAATTCAACGCGAATGGTCAGCAGAAGCAGACCAGGAGGAAGGTGACGACTATGATGCATCACAACAACTATCACAACGCTCACAAGAGGATGATGAGGATTCTGGTAGGACTCTGGCACACATGGCTCAATTCATGCTAGACTGCATTGAACGTGACCCACGCATTGTGCGCATTCTGGACAACACCAATTACTGGGTTTATACCCTTCTGGATCCACGGTACAAACACAATGTTCCAAAACTGCTTGAAGAAAGAGTCAGACAGGTCAAAATGGAAGAATACCAGCAGGCCCTTGTGGAGACTTTAGAGAGGAGATTGACATCCTCCCCCTCCTCTAGCCAGTTGTACGCAGACAGACTGACTTCCGCAAACCCAGGACGACCAGGAGGGCAGCAAACAACGCAAGCCGCAGCTAGTACCCAAAAGGGAATGGTATCGGCAGTGTCCTTGGAGTGGGAAAATTTTCTGACACCCATGCAGCCGCAGCCCACTGAACAGCAAGCGTGCAGATCCACCTCCAACACCGATCGCCTGGAGAAGATGGTCAAGGACTACATGTCAGATGGCGTAGCTGTGTCGAACCATCCATCTGCACCCTTCAACTATTGGGTATCGAAGCTAGACACCTGGCACGAACTGGCAATGTACGCAATAGAGGTGCTGGCTTGCCCGGCAGCCAGCGTTATGTCGGAACGCTGTTTCAGTGCTGCCGGAGGCATCGTCACAGATCGGCGTATCCGCCTCTCTACAGACAATGCAGACCGTCTGACTCAAATTAAAATGAATCAATCCTGGATTGGAAATGACTACGCAACACTCCAGGACCCCAACCAAGTAACATGACCAATGAACATCTGGGATGGTGTTGCGTTTCCGGGCCCTGTTTATTGAACCTCTCATCTGTATTACATTTATGACTGCATGGCGGCAAAAAGCATTGCTGCTATATCCGCACGCTTTTTGTCCACATGCAAGGCCTGGGTTGTTGTGTCTCACAAAGCGTGGCCTTCTCCTCCTGCGCCTGCTCCTGTTCCATCACGTCTGCTGCTGCTGGGTTAGCGTTGCCGCGTGGTCCCTGTTTATTGAACCACTTATCTTTATTACATTTATGACTGCATGGCGGTACAAAGCATGCTATCCGCACGCTTCTTGCCCTCATGCAAGGCCTGGGTTGTTGTGTCTCACAAAGCGTGGCCTTCTCCTCCTGCGCCTCCTCCTGTTCCATCACGTCTGCTGCTGCTGGGTTAGCGTTGCCGCGTGGTCCCTGTTTATTGAACCACTTATCTTTATTACATTTATGACTGCATGGCCGTACAAAGCCTGCTATCCGCACGCTTCTTGCCCTCATGCAAGGCCTGGGTTGTTGTGTCTCACAAAGCGTGGCCTTCTCCTCCTGCGCCTGCTCCTGTTCCATCACGTCTGCTGCTGCTGGGTTAGCGTTGCCGCGTGGTCCCTGTTTATTGAACCACTTATCTTTATTACATTTATGACTGCATGGCGGTACAAAGCCTGCTATCCGCACGCTTCTTGCCCTCATGCAAGGCCTGGGTTGTTGTGTCTCACAAAGCGTGGCCTTCTCCTCCTGCGCCTGCTCCTGTTCCATCACGTCTGCTGCTGCTGGGTTAGCGTTGCCGCGTGGTCCCTGTTTATTGAACCACTTATCTTTATTACATTTATGACTGCATGGCGGTACAAAGCCTGCTATCCGCACGCTTCTTGCCCTCATGCAAGGCCGGGGTTGTTGTGTCTCACAAAGCGTGGCCTTCTTCTCCTCCTGCGCCACCCTCCTCCTGTTTCATCACGTGTGCTGCTGCTGGGTTAGCGTTACCGGTCCCTTTTCCTGGAACCTCTTATATGTATTACATTTATGACTGCATGCCGACAAAAAACATGTTACCTGTGCAAAGAAAACAGACATTTCCCGCATTTAAAAGACAGTTTTCCCTTTGAAACTTTAAAATCGATTTTCTCAAAAACTATAAGCTCTTTTTGCTAATTTTTTTTTCCTCTTGTACCCACTCCCAAGGTGCACATACCCTGCAAATTTGGGGTATGTAGCATGTAAGGAGGCTTTACAAACCACAAAAGTTCGGGTCCCCATTGACTTCCATTATGTTCGGAGTTCGGGTCGAACACCCGAACATCGCGGCCATGTTCGGCCTGTTCGGCCCGAACCCGAACATCTAGATGTTCGCCCAACACTAGTGGCTACTGTAATTGTAGGCAGTGGCATAGCTAAGGAGCTGTGGGCCCCAATGTATGCTTTACAATGGGGCCCCAAAGCACTCTGTACATAACAATTGATGCGGCGCACCATAACCTGCCAATGGCAACTACAGTGTCAGAGGTGCAAGAAAGGGATGGGAAACAGTTTGTTAATGATTACTACTATTCAAAGTATCTATAGAAGTGATTATTACCAGCACAGGACCAATAGAAAGCTAATACTAGTATAAAATCCTTCAGTCAGATAAGTCCACGTACACCACGTACACCATAGAAAATGGATGCGCTTACCAGATGGTGACAGACCTTAATTACAGGGTCTGCAGTAAAGCAAGATAGGTCAGCGGCTGGTAACTTCCCTGCTGGCCTCCTCCTCCACATAAACACTCAGCGATATCTCAGATTCTCAATGAAGTGCACATCAAAGTTTGCATGAAAAAATAATAATAGACTGATCTAAGAGTATCTATCTTCAGTTTAATAAAACATATATTAAAAACAATGAATAAAAGTTGATCTTTTATTCAAGGGGGCAGTCCCATAGACGACGCGCTCCTCCCACCGTGCCATAAACAGGTTGGCCATGCTTGGGGCAAATTTGGCCCCCATGGCCACTCCCACTTTCTGGAGAAAATAATTCCCCCCAAACCAAAAATAATTGTGTTTCAGAGCAAAATCAACGCATTCCAACAAAAACGTTATCTGTCCCTCTGAATAAGAACCTGATCTCTCAAGGAAAAAGGAAATAGCCTCTAGTCCCTCTCTGTGTCCAATTATAGTGTACAAAGAAGTGACGTCAGCAGTGGCCAAAAATGAAGGATTTTCAAATACCAGAGTTTGTAGGATATTAATCACATGTTTTGTATCCTTCAGATAGGATCTAGTTTTAACTACCAGGGGCTGTAAAAATTTGTCAATAAACTCCCCCAAATGATAGGTGACGGAATCTATCCCACTAACAATGGGGCGACCGGGGGACTTGGTTTCATTTTTTATTATGTAGGATTGATGCGCGTGTATTTCCGCATTCACCATTGGTTACCGCTATGGATGACGCATTGGTCATGTGAAGGTGAAGCGGAAGCGGATATGACGCCGCGTGGAACGCAGCGCCATTTTCTAGGAAGTGATTGCCGATTTTCCGGCGTGATCACATTAGGAGACTCCCTTCTCATTAAGGGATATCCCTATATAAGTAAGCCATTTCAGCCACTCTGTTTACTAGCCCCTGATGAAACTGCAACAGTGAAACCGGTCGGGTGAGGCGGATGCGTGGCTGGACGGTGTCCTGTATTGTTCTATATGCTGATTACTGCTGTGGGTCCCTGTAAAAAGGACCCTGATGTAAGTGACTGAAGATCAACTTTTATTCATTGTTTTTAATATATGTTTTATTAAACTGAAGATAGATACACTTAGATCAGTCTATTATTATTTTTTCATGCAAACTTTGATGTGCACTTCATTGAGAATCTGAGATATCACTGAGTGTTTATGTGGAGGAGGAGGCCAGCAGGGAAGTTACCAGCCGCTGACCTATCTTGCTTTACTGCAGACCCTTAAATTCAGGTCTGTCACCATCTGGTAAGCGCATCCATTTTCTATGGTGTACGTGGTGGTGGACTTATCTGACTAGCGCTGAAGGATTTTATACTACTGTCAAGGACACTATACTGAAGTGTTGGACTTTTGGCTGCTTTTCATTTTTATCAATCAATTGATTATATATGTTGTGATTTTATGTTTTGGTTGCGCTGATATATATCCATCTGCTTTGTTCTAGAAAGCTAATACTGTAGTTGAGGAAGGGCCCCTCTGGCCTAAGGGCCCCCAATGCGGTTGCAACCTTTGCAACTCCTATTGCTACGCCCCCGATTGTAGGTCAATTAATCCAGTAAGTATTGATCTCACAGGTGATGTTGTTGCAGGCTGTTTCACATGATCTATACTGCACGGTAACTCAGATTATCTCAATCAGACATTGATAAAGTAAACCCTAACGGGAACTTTCTTTTATTAAGGTGGGTGTACTTGTATTTCTTTATTATTATTGTTTTGTTTATTTTTTTTTCTTGCTTTTATGAGTTTTGGGGAATGTTTCAGTATTGTGGTTGGAGCACGGTAGAAGATTGAATAGATTATTGGTACTGTACATTTACATATATCAACAGAAAGAGTAGTGACTTTTGTGCTGGGGTTTCCAGGTGGTCAGTATGCAGTGTATAATAAACACCTGGAAACCCTGTGGAAGTGACAACTCTTTGGCCAGGGATCAATGGACAGCCACAATACTGTTGTATAAGGATCCCTGTCAACTATACCATAACCTATTGTTTGCACTAATAAAAGCTACATTTATTGGTATAGCCCTAAGTCGCTGCTGGCATTTGCTATACTAGGCAAAATATCTTTAAAAGTGCTGCTGGGTCTCTACATTGCATTGGTCCTCTAACAGAACATGGAAATCCTTTCTGAGGAGGATTCCCGTTGGTCTGTTAAAGCAGATCCGAGATGAAAAACTAACTATAACAAGTAACTTGTTTATATATCTTATCTAAAGTTTAGATAGTTTACACAGCAAATCTAGCTACAAACAGCTTCAACAATTTATGATTATTTCTTCCTGTGATACAATGAGAGCTGCCATGTTCTGCTTGTTGTTACACACAGGCAAGCTGATCTGCTTCTCCAGCCCGCATCATGTGAAAACGTCACTCCTCTCTCCTTCTCCCTCCTCCCCTCTGCTTCTGAAATCTTTGCCTCCTCCTCCTGCCCAGCCTGAGCTCCCATAAGCAGCTACATCCAAAAAGCGAAAATGGTTTAAAAAAAATTGCAAAACTCTACTTACTAATGATACTTTGGCTTTTGTCACTACCTTAGAATTATGCAGATACTACCTTAGCAGTAATATCTTGCTGCTGAATTATGCAGAGACATATCTACATCATTTAGCCAAGGATAAGTATCTTAACTGGACAAGATCTGCATTGGTTTGCAGCCAAGCTATGCTGAAACATTTGTGTTTTTTGGCCTGTACTGCACCTGCAGAGTTTGCTGTGGGCATGATCACACCCTTAAAGCAGGATTGCCACCATAAAAATCAAATTTCAACAGCAACTGGTCTGATTGTATTAAGTGATAAAGATGCTAATCCTGCAAAAAAAACTTTCAAAACTTTTTCTGTTGGTATGATTTGGAGTTATCACTTACCTTAGGAGCACTGGCCCTTTAATTGCCATTGCCAAACAGTTGCTGCTGGGGCGTCTTTTTATCTATAATATATTCCTCCTCTTCCCGTTATTTTCCCCTCCTTCTAATGACATAAGACTCACAGGTATCATAACGTGGACAGTGCATTACATCTGTTATGTAAGTAGAACTAGTATTTATCTACCTATATACTGTATATTCTGGCGTATAAGACTACTTTTTAACCCAGCAAAATCTTCTCAAAAGTCGGGGGTTATAGGGGGGGTGCTGGAACTTTCGAGTCAGACT
The DNA here is from genome assembly GCF_040937935.1 of Hyperolius riggenbachi. Taxonomy (NCBI): domain Eukaryota; kingdom Metazoa; phylum Chordata; class Amphibia; order Anura; family Hyperoliidae; genus Hyperolius; species Hyperolius riggenbachi. The sequence goes on along the minus strand of NC_090653.1, from coordinate 21,004,069 downwards.
GGAGAATCTGCGATTACTGCATACGTTGGGGGGAGCTCAAAACTCCACCCTATGCAGCGACCGTATGAAATCAGCAGGAACGGTAGGCAGAGAAGGAGGTATGGTAATAGAATACCAGGGCGGGCCAGACGGGTGAAAGGCATGTTTGCACTACCGCTCTGATAGTTTGGAGACAGGGATAGCTGACCAATCCAAGCATGCTTTGTGTACAACAACCAGCCAATTTTCGGTAAGGTACATCACTTGCCGTGATTGGTTGGTTGTTGTATACTAGGTACCACATACAGTACAGCACAGGATCTGTACCTGTTTATACATTATAGCACCAGTACATACAGTACAGTATACAAATGTCCAAGAGTCAAGAGGGGTAGTCTTATACGGCGAGTATATCCCAAAATGTATATTTTAACTGGAAAAGTTGGGGATCGTCTTATACGCCCAGTCGTCTTATACTCTGGAATATACGGTATGTGTGTTTTATTTCTAGGTTAGCATGGGTGTCACTTGTTCTTTAAATCCAAGCCATCGCTGCAAATCATACGCTCATCTTCTTGTAGAATATATACTTGCCTCTGCTATTTATATGCTATTCAAATTTGATCAGCTGCCAATATTTTTCTTCCTGGTAACGTCTTGTGTACAGTACATTTGGTAATATAAACCCTGCAGGCATTTGCTTATGAAACGATAGAATGTCATATCCTTATAGTGTCCTCCTCACAGTGAACATGCTGTATATCATTCCTAGGCACCAACAATGCAAGAAAACTCAGTTACCAAGCTTTCTCAAACCACACTTCTCCTGTCGTTGATCTACTAAAACAACGTTTCCCCCAAAATAAATTTCACGCAGGAATGACACAGACACGGTTCCCTACCTAAAGAACCATGCGTTCTTTCCTTTCCTTTATGGCTTGGGGGTACATTATCTAGTACTGTGGATTGTGGCCCCTGGTGCTCCACTGATATTCCAGCACTGAAGGTTGATTATTCTGATGATGATGATGATAATGATTATTATTATTATGATGGTTGATAAATCTGCAAATGTTGCATAATTGAGAAACATTGTTTTACAACTGTCACTAAAGGTGCGTACACACAATTGATGGGTTTTCGCCCATTGGGGATCGGGATCTGATCCCCTTGGGTGACATTGCTGGGAAGGCCTGTACCGACACGTGTCAGCTGTGTAGCTAACAACACGTTCTGTTGCTATGCAGGAGCGGGGGGTGGAGAGATGAAGGAGTGCTGCTTACGTGAAATCACACAATGGGGGAGCCACATGAATAAAGAAGTTGGCCGCTGTTCGGTCAGGCAGATCAATTGTGGAGTGGTGGTCAGGGACCACTGTGCACACCTGACTATGCGGATTGATGCTGATTGATCTAAAACATTTACCTGGAAGGAGCTCAAACAACGTGTTCCCAGGGTCAGTGTTGTCCTTGATAATGTTTTTGGCCCTTCACATACAGAGAGTCTTATACAAGAGTAGAAATTGGCCAAAGTATTCACTAGGCGAATACTTTGCACCGAAGATGGGGTATTTGGCATTCGCCTGTTCAGGCGAATACATGATGGATTCGATCCAACCCCAATATATCATCATTGGGCTAAACGTGGTCAGCACGGTGGCGTAGTGGGCAGTACGATGGCGTAGTGGATAGCACTCTTGCCTTACAACGCTGGGTCCCTGGTTTGAATCCAAGCCAGGTCAACATCTGCAAGGAGTTTGTATGTTCTACCCGTGTCTGTGTCAGTTTCCTCTGGGTACTCCGGTTTCCTCCCATATCCCAAAAACATACAGGTAAGTTAACTGGCTTCCCCCAAAATTGGCCCTAGACTATGATGCATACAATATAGACATAGGACTATGGTAGGGATTAGATTGTGAGTCCCTCAAAGGGACAGTTAAGTGACAAGGCAATATACTCTGTACAGCGCTGTGGAAGAATTTGGTGCTGTATAAATACTAAAAAAATAATAAAATAATCCTACTAATATAATAAATGGGAAAGTTTGGATATCTTGCAAAAATGGCTGAACGGATTTGAATGAAATTTGGCACACACATCGTACATTACCTGGAATAAAGTATAGGATACTTTTTATTCCCATAACCAAAAAGGGGGCGGAGACAAATACAAATTTCACTGGAAAATGTAAACTGCAGCCATTCTTACACTGTTAATGGCAGGGTTCTCAAACTTTGCACAGTTGGTCATTGGGTGACTAGGATTAATATTCAGAAAGGTGGGTGGAGTCTATAAAAGCCGATCAAAATTAACCTATTGATTTTCAAGGGGAATATTTACATTGCTGCCATTCTTGCACTGTTAATGGCACAAGCCTCAAACCTGGTACAGTTGATCATTGGGTGACTGGGGTTCAATTTCAGAAAGGGGGTGGAACCACAAACAGCCAATTAGATTTGTTTCATTCCAATGCAAATTATTGATGCCAAACACCGCAAAGGTCACAAACTTGGTAATAGATTAATTGTGCGTTAGGGTTAGAAAAGTGGGCACAGCCAACACCAGCCAAATACATAAGTGGGCAATGCCGGGTCATAAGTGGGTGGAGACAAATGCAAATTTCACTGAGAAAATGTAAACTGCAGCCATTCTTACAGTTTGAATGGCAGGGTTCTCAAACTTTGCACAATTGGTCACTGGGTGACTGGGATTAATATTCAGAGAAGTGGGTGGAGCCTACAAAAGCCAATCAAAATTCACCTATTGATTTTCATGGGGAATATGTAATTGCTGCCATTCTTGCACTGTCAATCACCTGTACCTGGTACAGTTGGCCATTGGGTGATTGGGGTTCAAATTCAGAAAAGGGGTGGAGCCACATCCAATCAGATTAATTTTATTTAATTGCAAATTATTGATGCCAAAGACCGCAAAGCTGACATACTTGGTCATTAAGTAATTGTGTGTTAGGGTTAGGAAAAGTGGGCAGAGCCAACACCAGCCAAATACATACCCGGGCAACGCCGGGCGTCCAGCTAGTAATAAATCAACTTTGACCCTTAACATCACAGTCAGCAGACACATGGCAGCCAATCAGCTAGCACCGCCTCCTGGCCCCCCACCCCCTTTAAACATGCAGTGGCCATGTTGGATTCATTCTGTGGCTGTTTTTAGTAAAAGAAAGGTCAGAACATTGCTGCACATAGGGTAGGTGGTAGCTAGGTTTATATTCTGTGTCAGCACTGCCTTGCTAGCTATTTATACAGTGTCCAGAGTATCTCTAGCACAAAGTGTTGGGGCAAGGGTCCATCTGACCACTGATACCTGGTCTGCAAAGCACAGTCAGGGCAGGTATATTACCTATACCGTAAATTTGGTTAACCTGATGACTACTGGTAAGCATGGAATGTGTAGCTCTGCAGTGGAGATGGTGACACCACCACAAATGGCAGGCAGGCCTGCTGCCACCTCCTCTTCTCCTCCTCCTCCTCCTTTCTCTTTGCTATCATACTTGGCTGAGTCCTCCTCTGCTGCTGCTGTGCTCTCCTCTACAACTGCTCACCCCAAGCTCCCATGGGCCTTTTCCACATCCCAGTGGAGCTACAGTGCTGCAACAATAGCATTTTATTTTATAAATAACATTAACATTTTTTTTTCTAAATAACAAAAACATTTTCATCTAAAATTAAATTTGTAAGTGTAAACCTGCACATTCACCAGGTATGCACCAAACATTGTTTGTTTGTTTGTTTGTTTTTCTTGTAAAATGTATAGACCATGACATTGCCTGGCCTCTGCTACAGTGGCTGCAACAAAACTATTTTTTTTTCTCAAATTAAATTTGTATGTAAACCTGCACCATCCTGTATAGAGCAAAGTCCCTGCATCTGTAGTAAGTGACACCAGGACTGAAACAGTAAAAAACAAAGAAACAAAAAAAACCATTGTATGTAAAAATGTATATCCATGACATCCATTCCAGACCTGTTAAGGTAGCCATACACTGGTTGATTTGCCATTAGATCGACCAACTGACAGATCCCTATCTGATCGAATCTGATCAGAGAGGGATCGTATGGCTGCCTTTACTGCAAACAGATTGTGAATCGATTTCAGCCTGAAGCCGATCACAATCTGTGCAGCCGCCGCTGCCGCCTGTCCCCCCCCCCCCCTGCATACATTACCTGAAGCTGGCTCCGGGTCCTCTTCTCCGCGCTGCATCCGGCTCCGCATCCCAGCGTACACTGTGTCACTCCTTGACCAGGAAGTTCAAATAGAGTGCCCTCTATTTGAACTTCCTGGTCACTGGAGTGACACAGGAAGTTAATGTACGCTGGGATGGAGCAGGAACAGAGCGGTGCAGCGCGGAGAAGATGCCGGGAGCCAGCGTCAGGTAATGTATACCTGTATCGAAACGGCCACCGCTAGCGACGCGCTCCCTACCCGCGGACGATCGACGGTAATTTCCCACACGGTGCTATCGACGGACCGATCCGATTTCGGGAGGAAATCGGATCGGCGGGTGCGTTTAGCGCGAACAATTGGCAGCAGATTCAATCCCAGTGAGCGAATCTGCTGTCGAGCGGCGGCAAATCGGGCCAGTGTATGGCCAGCTTTAGTGCTCAATCTCGAGCGGCTGTATGGTAGCGTAACTAGTTAGCATGGAGGAGTTCACAAATAAGCTAAAACACAAAAAATAGCATGTACACTGAACCAGTCTGCTTGGTACCATTATAAAGTTCCACTAACAACTTCTTATCCTAAAACATGGCCTCTGCTACACGCCCACACTCGTCTGTTCAGTTGAGCGCACATGCAGCTGATCCACATGTACACACTTCAAACATTTTAAAGCAGCACTTTATTTCTCTAATGTAGGAATGTACTGTGATTTCTGCTGTTTAATGATTAAAACTAGGGATGGTCAGAAATGCCAATTTCCGATTCCACGGTAAATCCACATTCCGCCATTGCCAATTACTGCTACTGCTACTGATTCTGCTTTCCGCTACCAATTTCCGCATTCCGATGCGGATTTCCGCCAGAAATCGCGGAAATTTCTGCCAACTTTAACATCGATTTACTCAAAAACTATAAGGTGTTTTAGAAAACTTTTTTTGCATCTTGTTCACTAATTCACTAATTGGTTTATTCATTCCGAGTCTTCTGATTGGCTTAAAATTACCGCATATCGGCTAATGCAGATTTTCTGCATTTTACATTACAGTAAAAATCCGCCGACTTTAGTGGTTAATAGCAAAGTCCCCGTAAGTCCTAGAAACAGAAAATTTTCAGTGTTTATTAAACTGAATCTTGTGAACAAGATGAAAAAAAGTTTTCAAAAAGACCTTATAGTTTTTGAGAAAATCGATGTTAAAGTCGGTGGAAATTTCCGCGATTTCCGGCGGAAATCCGCCTACCGCACTTGTATTACTGATTTCCGCATTTCGATGCGGAAATGCAATTTCTGATCGGCATTTTCGCGGAATCCGAATGAGCATCCCTAATTAAAACACGACTCTGCATGAACTATGTTATTTTTGGTGGGACTTTTGCCATGTATCCCCCTCTTGCATGCCACAGTCCAGGTGTTAGGCCTCTTGACACAACTTTACCATTACTTTTGTAGCCAGAAATAGTCCCTGTAGGTTTAAGGGCCCATTTCCATTAGGTGCGTTGCGATGCGGTTACGTATCCGTTTTTCACCACGGGTGTCCTGATCCCATTGCACGGCAATGGAACCGTTTCCGTTCCTTGCATTGCGTGTGGAGCGATCCGAGAGCGATCTCTCGGTCTCCGAGAGCGATCTTGCACAGCTACATCCGCCCGCCTACCCCACCATACACTGTTGCATTGGGAGATGCGGAAGTAATGCAGCCAGCAGTGGAAGTGATGCCATGCGGCGAGTTAGCCACATTCCCATCACTATCCCAGTGGAAAAGGGCCCTTAGAATTTGCCTGCCCATTGAAGTCTAGGGCGGTTTGTGCAGTTCACCTGTTTGCAAATTTTTGTGGAAGTTTGAGTACGAAGTTTGTGAACCGAAAATTTGTTGTTCGGCCCATCTCTAATCCTACCATAGTTATAGTCTAATATTTTCCCTATATGATTGTTTTGGTAGAAAACTAGTTGCCTTATTAGTATGTTTTTGGGATGTAGGAGATTATGAAGTGTCTGAATAAAATCTGGGGAAGATAGAAACTCCATGCTGATATTTAAACCAAAGACTCAGCACTGTAATTGATAGTGCTATCCAGTATGCCTCTAATCTGCTCATCCATGTGTCAGGGAACGCGGAAGAGCCGCCGCCATGAGTCAGCGGCAGGTGGCTCTTCCCGCACATAGCGTTGCCGAGCACGGAGAGGCAGCCGTCTCCACTCAGTCTGAGGCGGCTGTCCCCGTGCAGGGCATGGCGGAGCGCGGAAAAACCGCCGCGTTGGACGCGGCGGTTAGCGCGCATGGCCCCATTGTGGAGGCACCGCTGAGCGGTGCTGGTATGGCTGGGACACATAGTCCCTCTAGGTTTAGAGTGACGCGCGCACTCAGGCAGGGATTATATGACAGCCAGAAGTAGTCAGCTGACCAGGCTGGTCAGCTGACACTGGCTTCATCTGTCATTGGTCCAGCACTGTGGGAGGTGCTGGGCAGTCCTTATGTGCATATATACTGCTGGCTGTTCAGTTGCTGGTTGTCTGGCGTTGCGAACACATACGTGGGAGCACTCAGACCTGTAGTCAGATCCTTAAGTGTGCCGGGACCAGCTGGAGCTGTAATCCTACACTTAGCTAGATTCTGTTGATAGCTTAAAGTACTAGTTTGATTGTGATTATCTGTTATGACCCTTTGCCTGCCTGACTATCCTCCTGTACTCTGATCTTGTACCTTGCCTTTCTGATACTCTGTTGCCGAACCCCGGCTCGTCCTTAGACTCTGCTTCTGCCTCCTGATTTTGTACCTCGATATATCTGATACCCTGTTGCCGAACTCTGCCTGTACCTTAGACTCCGCCTCTGCCTTCTGAATCTGTACTTTATCAGTCCGTGTGGTTACGACCTGGCTTGTCCGACTTCGAGAACCGACCTTACTATTGAAGGCGGTTCCTCGTCCTGTTAGTGACACTTCCTCCAGAGTGTCACTTTCAGACAATCCTTCCTACTCTCAGCCTGACTCCTCCCGTCTTGGAGAGTTCAGGTCTTCGGAAGGAATCTGTGCAATACTCCTTACTGCGCTGAGGCCTAATCCTCTAAGTGTTACTGTTGCACCTAACACTACACTCTACTCAGGTGAACAGAGGTTAGCTGGTATATCGGATTATCGGTGATACTGCAGATCACTTATAATCTGGTATATATCTGTATTCCCAGTGATACTGCAGATCACCGGTAATCAGATCCTCTCTGTGCTTCACCGATCGTTACAGAACCCCAGACCAAAAGACCGATGGACGCACGCGCTGACCCTCTGGGTGTGCTTGTCACTTCGGTGGATAACATCCATCAAGCACTGGGCCATCACAAATCTTTAATTGATGCCCTATCAGGGTCTGTACAAACCCTCCAGACGTCAGTTGATGAGGTGCGATCCCCTCTCAGTGGTGATATCCGTATGCCCGTACCTGAAAATTTTTCCGGCCACAAATCTGATTTCCGGAATTTTAAGAGTAGAGTGTTATCTTATTTCGAGTTGAGACCCCGATCCTCGGGGACTGAGACCCAATGGGTCATCTTTATTAAAACTTTGTTAACTGGTGACTCCCAGACCTGGGCGTACAATTTGCCCGCCGGTGACTTAGCCCTTACCTCGGTAGAGGAATTCTTTAAAGCCATGGCAGTAATCTACGACGACCCAGACCTTGCTGCGACCTCTGAGCGGAAGCTTAAGCTCTTACGGCAAGGCAAGGGTCCAGTCGAAGATTATGCTGCCGAATTTCATAGGTGGTCAGTTACGGCCAGGTTTGACACCTATGCCCTGTTGGATTACTTCCTGTCTGGGTTGTCGGATGAGGTCTCCGACCTAATGTTAAGTCAACCCGAGCCCAAGACAGTCGATGAGGCCATCTCATCGGCCATTCGAATCGACCGTAGGCTACGCCATCAGAGACAGACTAGGGGCAGTCATCGTGTCAGGTTGACTTCATACGCAGTGCCTCCCGCTGAACCCCTAATAACTCCATCTCCTTCTGTCTCATCGTCTCCGGTCTTGCCTCCACCTGAGCCGATGCAGATCAGTCGGTTTAAACTGACACAAGTGGAGAGAAGACGGAGAATGTCGGAACAGTTATGTTTGTACTGTGGTGGAGGGGGGCATAGGGTACGAGACTGTCCCATTAAGCCGAATAAGAATAAGCCGGGAAACGCTACCGCCTAGGAGTTGTAAGGGGTGACATCCTAGGCGCCCAACTCACACCCCTAAAAGAAAAACGTTTGCTCCTTCCTTGTACGATTACATGGGGGGACAAATCTGAAGCCACGGAGGCCTTTGTTGATTCAGGCTCCGCGGCTAATTTTATGAGTTCAGAGTTTGCAGAGAAGTTGGGTGTTCCACTCACCCCAGTAAAACCACCTATCCAGGTTACTGCCGTGGACGACTCCCCGCTACAAAGGGACCATCCGCTGTCTCAGACACCAGAGGTGGAAGTCATTATTGGGGTACTGCATAAAGAAGGTTTAAGTTTCTTTGTTTTACACATGACTACCTCCACAATTGTCCTAGGTATGCCTTGGCTGCAGCTCCATTCGCCACTGATTAATTGGGCTGCAGGACAATTAACCAATTGGTCAGACTTCTGTTCCCAACAGTGTCTAGGGAAAGTGACATTAGGTCAGACCAAGATTCATGTGGAGGGTGTTCCCGAGCAATATTCTGAATTCTCGGATGTATTCTGTCCCAAGGCTGCTGATAAGTTACCTCCTCATCGCCCTTTCGATTGCCCCATCGATCTGCGTGCCGGTTGTATGCCCCCGAGGGGTCACCTGTATAATTTGTCTGGTCCAGAAAAAGTGGCTATGCAGGAGTACATCCGTGACAATCTCGTCAAAGGGTTCATTCGCCCCTCCCGGTCGCCTGCGGGGTATGGTTTCTTTTTTGTTAAGAAAAAAGACGGAGGTCTCCGACCTTGCATCGATTACCGTGGCCTGAATAAAATCATGGTAAAGAATCGTTATCCGTTACCATTGATAGACGATTTATTCACGCAGGTCACAGACGCTAAGATCTTTTCAAAATTAGATCTAAGGGGTGCATACAACCTGATCCGCATTAGAAAGGGCGATGAATGGAAGACGGCCTTCAACACACTCGACGGGCATTACGAGTACTTAGTGATGCCCTTCGGGTTGTGTAATGCACCAGCCGTCTTCCAGGAGTTAATCAACGAGGTATTCAGAGAGGTGTTGGGTAGATTTGTGCTGGTATACCTTGACGATATACTAATCTACTCCAACAACCTCTCCGAGCACAGGGTCCACGTTAAATTTGTATTGGAAAAATTGAGACGAAATATGCTTTATGCCAAGGTGGAGAAGTGTATTTTTGAGGTGACCACTGTCACGTTCCTAGGGTATGTAATTTCCACCTCGGGCCTGTCAATGGATCCTGCCAAGGTCACAGCTGTCTTAGAATGGCCACAGCCAGTGGGGTTGAAAGCCCTGCAGAGATTTTTGGGTTTTGCGAACTACTATAGGAGGTTCATAAAGGGGTACTCCACGATAATTGCCCCCCTTACCAGTCTCACAAAAAAGGGGGCAGATACCAACCACTGGTCCCCTGAGGCTGTGGCAGCCTTTTCGCACCTGAAAAAATTGGTTTGCTCAGCGCCTATTTTGAGGCATGTAGACACGTCCTTTCCCTTTATTGTGGAGGTCGATGCCTCGGAGGTTGGGGTGGGGGCGGTGCTGTCTCAACGGTCAGGGTTGCAGGGCAGATTACATCCATGCGCCTATTTTTCCCGTAGGTTTTCACCGGCAGAAAGAAACTACGACATAGGCAACTGGGAACTTCTGGCCATTAAATTGGCATTTGAAGAATGGCGCCATTGGTTAGAAGGGGCAGAACAGACGATCACGGTTTACACTGATCATAAGAATTTGGAATACATCGAGGGGGCTAAGAGACTAAGCCCCCGTCAGGCCCGTTTGTCTTTATTTTTTACGAGGTTTAGATTTATAATCACGTACACTCCAGGTAGCAAAAACATCAAGGCAGATGCCCTGTCCAGATGTTTCGAACAAGAGACAGCGCAGCCCCCCGCTCCTGAGTCCATCATCCCGCAGAGGTTAGTGTTAGCGGCCACAGAGACCTGGGAAGATTGGGCAAAGGTTCTGGGTCCCTTTCAGCAGGATGTTCCTGAGGGAAAACCTGAGGGGGTTTTGTTTATCCCACTGCCATTTCGCCTACAGGCTCAACAAATGTTCCACGCCCATAAGAATGCTGGTCACCCTGGGGCTTCCAGAACCCAGGATCTGATTGCCAGGTGTGCTTGGTGGCCTTCTATGGCAACAGACTGCAATTAATATATCAGGGAATGTGCGGTATGTGCTAAGAGTAAACCCTCCCGGCTGGCACCTGTTGGAAGGTTACAGCCTTTGCCCACCCCGAGTGAGCCATGGACCCACCTGTCCATGGATTTTGTGGGAGAATTGCCCAGGTCTGAAGGCATGTCGGTCATTTGGGTGGTAGTCGACCGCTTTAGCAAAATGGCCCATTTTGTGCCCCTGAAAGGACTCCCCTCGGCTCAGGAACTGGCCGAATTGTTCATCGTTCACATCTTCCGGTTGCATGGCATTCCGGAAGACATTGTGTCAGATAGGGGCGTCCAATTTGTGTCTGGATTTTGGAGGGCATTTTGTCATCAAATGGGCATGAAGCTGTCATTTTCGTCGGGCTACCACCCACAGACCAATGGGCAAACGGAGAGGGTCAATCAGGCTTTGGAACAATTCTTGAGGTGTTATGTTGCTGAGGCACAGAACGATTGGGTCAAGTTCTTGCCTTTTGCGGAGTTTGCACACAATAACTTAAAAAGTTCCTCCTCGGGGTTCCCTCCGTTTCAAATAGTAAACGGGAGGTTGCCTAAATTCTCCCCATTGCCAGTGGCCTCCAATCCGTTTCCAGCACTGGAGGATTGGCAGAGGTCACTCAAGGACAATTGGGGAATGGTTAGAGAGAATTTGCAGAAAGCATTTCAAAGTCAAATGGAATGGAAGTTTCAGCCAGGGGATTTAGTCTGGGGGTCCACTCGTCACTTGACCCTGAAGCAGCCATCTGCCAAATTGGGCCCCAGGTTTGTGGGTCCATTTTCTGTGACTAAGAGAATCAACAACGTAACTTATGCCATCGATCTCCCTGCCAGCATGCGTGGGGTGAGATCATTTCACGTGTCCCTGCTCAAGCCGGCAGTTCATGTGGGCCCTACTCCTCCTCCTCCTGTGATGATAGATGACCAACCTGAGTACGAGGTAGAAAAGATATTAGATTCACGCATTGTACAAAATTCAGTACAATATTTGGTGCATTGGAAAGGGTATGGCATTGAGGAGAGACAATGGGTACCGGGGAGTTGCATGCATGCGGACAAATTGAGGAAGGAGTTTCATGCCTTACATCCGGAAAAGCCTGGAAGGAGCTGTCCAGAGTCCACTCCTCGGGAGGGGGGGGTTCTGTCAGGGAACGCGGAAGAGCCGCCGCCATGAGTCAGCGGCAGGCACATAGCGTTGCCGAGCACGGAGAGGCAGCCGCCTCCACTCAGTCTGAGGCGGCTGTCCCCGTGCAGGGCATGGCGGAGCGCGGAAAAACCCGCATGGCCCCATTGTGGAGGCACCGCTGAGCGGTGCTGGTATGGCTGGGACACATAGTCCCTCTAGGTTTAGAGTGACGCGTGCGCACTCAGGCAGGGATTATATGACAGCCAGAAGTAGTCAGCTGACCAGGCTGGTCAGCTGACACTGGCTTCATCTGTCATTGGTCCAGCACTGTGGGAGGTGCTGGGCAGTCCTTATGTGCATATATACTGCTGGCTGTTCAGTTGCTGGTTGTCTGGCGTTGCGAACACATACGTGGGAGCACTCAGACCTGTAGTCAGATCCTTAAGTGTGTTGGGACCGGCTGGAGCTGTAATCCTACACTTAGCTAGATTCTGTTGATAGCTTAAAGTACTAGTTTGATTGTGATTATCTGTTATGACCCTTTGCCTGCCTGACTATCCTCCTGTACTCTGATCTTGTACCTTGCCTTTCTGATACTCTGTTGCCGAACCCCGGCTCGTCCTTAGACTCTGCTTCTGCCTCCTGATTTTGTACCTCGATATATCTGATACCCTGTTGCCGAAATCTGCCTGTACCTTAGACTCCGCCTCTGCCTTCTGAATCTGTACTTTATCTGTCCGTGTGGTTACGACCTGGCTTGTCCGACTTCGAGAACCGACCTTACTATTGAAGGCGGTTCCTTGTCCTGTTAGTGACACTTCCTCCAGAGTGTCACTTTCAGACAATCCTTCCTACTCTCAGCCTGACTCCTCCCGTCTTGGAGAGTTCAGGTCTTCGGAAGGAATCCGTGCAGTACTCCTTACTACGCTGAGGCCTAGTCCTCTAAGTGTTACTGTTGCACCTAACACTACACTCTACTCAGGTGAACAGAGGTTAGCTGGTATATCGGATTATCGGTGATACTGCAGATCACTTATAATCTGGTATATATCTGTATTCCCAGTGATACTGCAGATCACCGGTAATCAGATCCTCTCTGTGCTTCACCGATCGTTACACCATGTCATCAATCCTGACCCTCTACTACCCCTCCACTCTCCATTCTACTATGTTGTCCCATCTCACTATGTCAGCCCTTCAGTGTCATTCCCACTCCAGTCCTATCCTAACAGGTGATAACATTTTTGCATATCCCATAATGTTTGTGAAAAAGTATTCTGAAATGAAGGCTGTCTTGCCTGATAGACTAATTTTGCAATGTGAAAGACATGATACCTTAAATTGTTCTGTGGGGGTATAATGTCAATACTTGTAGTGTGGTCAGGGCAGGGCCGAGGCAGTGGCAAGAGAGGCTCCAGCCTCAGGGCACAGTGTAGGAGGGGGGCGCACAACTCACTCATCTATCATTCCCCTATTGTGTTTGAAGCAGAGATAAATAAAAATACGTGGCAGTGACTGCAAGCCAGATAACAAAAAATTAAGAGGTTGGGGCTTGGAGGCCCTGGGGCACCTCTTAGTCTAATAGCAATCAGTGTGTGACAACTGGGGTGGGTGGGAGGGATGGAGAGTCACACTTTGGTGCCCTTAGCCTTTGGTGCTGGAGGACCTTGTTCCAGCTCTGAGTGTGGTGCTGTTTTTTGGGGGGGTGGATAGTGGCAGCAGGTGCTGTATGAGATACAGAACTGGATCATTCACAAGGCAAACCTAGGCAGTTGCCTAGGGTCTGGAGAGAGTCTAAGGGCTTGGTGTATGCAAGCCCCCACCAAATCTAACTAAATAAGCCAGGTGAGCATCAGTGGAGGAATATGGTTTTCTTGCCTGGAGTGACAATACAGAGTAAAGCTATCACTATTGGTCCCGCATACATGCAAAAAGGGTGTCAGGGAAAAAAACGGTGCCTGGTGTAAACGTGAATCTGAAATATTATTTATAAAAAGTTATATTTTAATATTGCGTTTACAATAATGTTTTATAGATTCAAACCATTAAAGCGGAATAAAACCCAGCATTTCTTCTTTGCTCTAAAAAATGATTTACAGCATAGTATATACAACCAGCATTTTTTTTCACTAGACCAGCATTCAAAGGGTTACACACAGGACTGGAAAGTTCTGTGCAGATAAATGTGGACACAACTGAACTTTAGATAATGTTATCTTGTGTTTACTTAATTGTATCAAGTGAGGAATGTGAGACATTCTCTGACTGTGCAGAAGCTTCTGGACACAGACAGACATTCAAAGCATTTCTGAATTCAATATATAATGAATAAAACCAGTTATTAAAAAAAAAAAAAAAAACAAAGTCAGCTCCCAAAGCAAAAAAAGGAACGTATAATTTCTAAATGAATAATAATACTTATGCACAAATGCAAATATGATAACCATATGGCATATAAAAAGAAGGAAAACATGTTTTTATTGAATATTATGTCAGGGTTTTATACCACTTTAAATAATGTATATGAAATATAGAGATGGCCCAAATCTACGGAATTGTTTTTTCAATCCGGCGGAATTCTGAAAATGCCTGTGAAATTCTGCAGGTATCTGTTGATGGTTTTAAGCTGAAAATTCAGTTCAATGGCATCAAGTGAGAGAGAGAGAGAGAGAGTAGAGAGTAGAGAGCTCATTTTTCTCTTGGGTATATTACAATGGTACATGCTAGGCTGGCTTCAGCATGTAGCGTTGTGTTGGTGGTATAATTGTTAGGATAGCAGCCTACCATGCGGTAGGCCTGGTTTTGATTCCAGGCCAATGTATGTGAGTTGGCTTTTTACATCCTACAAATCCCTAAGCAAGCTCATTTTTCTTTTGGATATATCATAATGGTACAAGCTAGGCTGGCTCCAGCGTGTAGTGTCGGTGGTGGTATAGTGGTGAGGAGAGCTGCCTACCAAGCACTAGACCTGGGTTCGATTCCCGGCTAATGAATGTAAGCTGGCTTTTTTTGAGATCCTACAATTCCCTGGAAGACAAGACCCATCATAATGGTACATGCTAGGCTGGCTTCAGCATGTAGCATGGTAGTGTGCTGTGTTGGTGGTATAATGGTTAGGATAGAAGCCTACCATGCGGTAGGCCTGGGTTCAATTCCTGGCCAATGTATGTGAGTTGGCTTTTGACATCCTACAAATGCCGGTATCCGTTGATGGTTTTAAGCTAAAAATTCAGTTCAATGGCATCAAGTCCTAGAGAGAGAGCTAGTTTTTCTCTTGGGTATATCACAATGGTACATATTTATGGGGATGTATGTGTGTCTTTTGGAGGAAGGACGTAAGTCTGCTCCAAGGAGTTTCAACATGTAGTGTTGGTGCGAAAGGAGAGAGAACCGAGAGCCCAATATGGTGTAGTAAGTTTTGGCAATTAGTATAATATAAAAGAGTAAAATTATACTCACAAACCAGGGTTACCTCCAGGTAACCACTGTAAAAGCAGGTGAGGAGTTTGACCTGTCCCCACTCAGGATTAAAAAGTCGCTCTCTGTAGATGAGAAAAAGGGTATCCCCCTCCACCAAGGGTGGATGTAAAGTGCAATGTAAGCTGAACAGAGGCGCCAACAGGATAAAAACAGTAATTAAAAAATTAAAAGTTCGCTGAGGAGGCTAGGGTGGCTCCGCCCCCTCCAAGCAGACACAAAAAACTGTGTAATATAAACAGAATAAATTTATTGGTACACTCCAGGGTATAGATATACAACGCGTTTCGCGGGTATGAGCCCGCTTCCTCAGGTAGTAGAAGTAGGAGTACACAGCAATCTGTCAGCAACACACTTTGGCGCCAGGTGTGTTGCTGACAGATTGCTGTGTACTCCTACTTCTACTACCTGAGGAAGCGGGCTCATACCCGCGAAACGCGTTGTATATCTATACCCTGGAGTGTACCAATAAATTTATTCTGTTTATATTACACAGTTTTTTGTGTCTGCTTGGAGGGGGCGGAGCCACCCTAGCCTCCTCAGTGAACTTTTAATTTTTTAATTACTGTTTTTATCCTGTTGGCGCCTCTGTTCAGCTTACATTGCATGTAGTGTTGGTGGTATAATGGTGTGGATAGCAGCCTACCAAGCAGTAGGCCTGGGTTCGATACCTGGCCAATGTATGTGAGTTGGTTTTTTACATCCTACAAATCCCTAAGCAAGCTCATTTTTCTCTTGGATATATCATAATGGTACATGCTGGGCTGGGTTCAGCATGTAGCATTGTAGTGTGTTGTGTTGGTGGTATAATGGTTAGGATAGCAGCCTACCAAGCGGTAGGCCTGGGTTTGATTCCTGGCCAATGTATGTGAGTTGGCTTTTGACATCCCTAAGCAAGCTCATTTTTCTCTTGGATATATCATAATGGTACATGCTAGGCTGGCTCCAGCATGTAGTGTTGGTGGTGGTATAGTGGTGAGGAGAGCTGCCTACCAAGCACTAGACCTGGGTTCGATTCCCAGCTAATGTAGGTAAGCTGGCTTTTGAAATCCTACAATTCCCTGGAAAACAAAACCCTCCTCCCCCTCCGGAGGAGGGAGTGAGGGAGTTGCAATATAAGGGATAACAATCATCCCTAACCCCTAGACCCCCCCTGGTAATGACTAACCCTAAGACCCCTCTGGTGGTGGCTATCCTTAAGACCCCCCCCCCCCCCCGGTGGTGCCTAATCCTAAATCTCACCTGGTGTTGCCTAACCATAAGACCCCCCCCTGGTGGTGCCTAACCCTAAATCCCCCCTGGTGGTGCCTAACCCTAAATCTCACCTGGTGTTGCCTAACCATAAGACCCCCCCTGGTGGTGCCTAACCCTAAATCCCCCCTGGTGGTGCCTAACCCTAAATCCAACCTTAGTGATTGCTCTATTGTGTGAATAATAATGTTTTACAAATAGTGACTGTAAAAGATATATTACAATGTACTTACTGATCGCTTTATTATGTATATAATAATGTTTTACAAAGAGTAAGTAATAACATTTTAAATAATGTTTTAGTTAAAGTGGTCTAACACCCAGCATTTCAACTTTGCTTTAAAAGATTGCTTACAGCTTATAAACTATTATGCCAGATTTTTTTTTTAGCAGAAATTCACTGAATGGATTAAACATGACATTTTAGTGCTGCATTTAGCTAGAAATGCTCCTCGTGCTTGCTTGTTTAGTTACAAATGTATCTATCTACAATGTAACAAACAAACACTGCTCTGAGAGAACAAAGAGGGCTTCCCCAGCAGGCTTTTCAAAGGTCTATTTGTATTACAAATAAAGATACATTTTGTAACTAAAGATAAGAACGGATGCGGATTCCTAGTTATATCCAACACTAAAATGTCATGTTTAACCCATTCAGTGAATTTCTGCTTAAAAAAAATCTGGCATAATAGTTTGTAAGCTGTAAGCAATCTTTTAAAGCAAAGTTGTAATGCTGGGTGTTAAACCGCTTTAACCACTTAACGACCGCCCCCAGCCGATGGGCGGCGGCAAAGTCCGGGCCCAAACGACCGCAATACGCCCATCGGCGGGGGCGGCTGCGGGAGTGGCTATGCGGCGATCGCGTCATTCGTGACGCGATCAGCCGCCGGGGACTGGCTCCGCCCCCCGTTCGCCGTAACCCGCCGGCCGTTCGGAAGCGCCGGCGGGTTACTGGCATCCGGATCGCCGCTGCAACAGTGTATAATAGGCTTTGTAATGTATACAAAGCCTATTATACTGGCTGCCTCCTGCCCTGGTGGTCCCAGTGTCCGAGGGACCACCAGGGCAGGCTGCAGCCACCCTAGTCTGCACCAAACACACTGATTTCCCCCCCCCCTGCCCCCTGATCGCCCACAGCACCCCTCAGACCCCCCCCTGCCCACCCCCCAGACCACTGTTTGCACCCAGTCACCCTCCTAATCACCCATCAATCACTCCCTGTCACTATCTGTCAACGCTATTTTTTTTTTAAGTCCCTAATCTGCCCCCTACTCCCTCCTGATCACCCCCCCACCCCTCAGATTCTCCCCAGACCCCCCCCCAGACCCCCCCCCCGTGTACTGTATGCATCTATCCCCCCTGATCACCTGTCAATCACCTGTCAATCACCTGTCAATCACCCGTCAATCACCCCCTGTCACTGCCACCCATCAATCAGCCCCTGATCTGCCCCTTGCGGGCAATCTGATCACCCCCCCACACCAATAGATCGCCCGCAGATCCGACATCAGATCACCTCCCAAATCCATTGTTTACATCTATTCTCTCCTCTAAACACCCACTAATTACCCATCAATCACCCCCTATCACCACCTGTCACTGTTACCCATCAGATTAGACCCTAATCTGCCCCTTGCGGGCACCCAATCACCTGCCCACACGCTCAGATTGCCCTCAGACCCCCCCCTTATCAATTCGCCCGTGCAATATTTACATCTGTTATTCCGGGTAATAACCCACTGATCACCTGTCAATCACCCATCAATCACCCCCTGTCACTGCCACCCATCAATCACCCCCTGTCACTGCCACCCATCAATCAGCCCCTAACCTGCCCCTTGCGGGCAATCTGATCACCCCCCCACACCAATAGATCGCCCGCAGATCCGACATCAGATCACCTCCCAAATCCATTGTTTACATCTATTCTCTCCTCTAAACACCCACTAATTACCCATCAATCACCCCCTATCACCACCTGTCACTGTTACCCATCAGATTAGACCCTAATCTGCCCCTTGCGGGCACCCAATCACCTGCCCACACGCTCAGATTGCCCTCAGACCCCCCCCTTATCAATTCGCCCGTGCAATATTTACATCTGTTATTCCGGGTAATAACCCACTGATCACCTGTCAATCACCCATCAATCACCCCCTGTCACTGCCACCCATCAATCACCCCCAGTCACTGCCACCCATCAATCAGCCCCTAACCTGCCCCTTGCGGGCAATCTGATCACCCACCCACACCAATAGATCGCCCGCAGATCCGACATCAGATCACCTCCCAAATCCATTGTTTACATCTATTCTCTCCTCTAAACACCCACTAATTACCCATCAATCACCCCCTATCACCACCTGTCACTGTTACCCATCATATTAGACCCTAATCTGCCCCTTGCGGGCACCCAATCACCCGCCCACACGCTCAGATTGCCCTCAGACCCCCCCCCCTTATCAATTTGCCCGTGCAATATTTACATCTGTTATTCCGGGTAATAACCCACTGATCACCTGTCAATCACCCATCAATCACCCCCTGTCACTGCCACCCATCAATCACCCCCTGTCACTGCCACCCATCAATCAGCCCCTAACCTGCCCCTTGCGGGCAATCTGATCACCCACCCACACCAATAGATCGCCCGCAGATCCGACATCAGATCACCTCCCAAATCCATTGTTTACATCTATTCTCTCCTCTAAACACCCACTAATTACCCATCAATCACCCCCTATCACCACCTGTCACTGTTACCCATCAGATTAGACCCTAATCTGCCCCTTGCGGGCACCCAATCACCCGCCCACACCTCAGAACGCCCTCAGACCCCAGCCCTGATCACCTCGCCAGTGCATTGCTTGCATCTATTTCCCCCCTCTAATCACACCTTGAGACACCCATCAATCACCTCCTGTCACCCCCTAGCACACCTACCCATCAGATCAGGCCCTAATTTGCCCCGTGTGGGCTCCTGATCACTCGGCCAAACCCTCAGATCCCCCTCAGACCCCCTTCCGATCACCTCCCCAGTGCATTGATTGCATCTATTTTCCCCTCTAACCGCCCCCTGAGACACCCATCAATCACCTCCTGTCACCCCCCTAGCACTCCTATCCATCAGATCAGGCCCAATACATCCTGTCATCTAAGAGGCCACCCTGCTTATGACCGATTCCACAAAATTTGCCCCCTCATAGACCACCTGTCATCAAAATTTGCAGATGCTTATACCCCTGAACAGTCATTTTGAGAAATTTGGTTTCCAGACTACTCACAGTTTTGGGCCCGTAAAATGCCAGGGCAGTATAGGAACCCCACAAGTGACCCCATTTTAGAAAGAAGACACCCCAAGGTATTCTGTTAGGTGTATGATGGGTTCATAGAATATTTTATTTTTTGTCAAAAGTTAGCGGAAATTGGATTGTTATTGTTTTTTTCACAAAGTGTCATTTTTCACTAACTTGTGAGAAAAAATAAAATCTTCTATGAACTCACCATACCCCTAACGGAATACCTTGGGGTGTCTTCTTTCTAAAATGGGGTCACTTGTGGGGTTCCTATACTGCCCTGGCATTTTAGGGGCCCTAAACCGTGAGGAGTAGTCTAGAAAACAAATGCCTCAAAATGACCTGTGAATAGGACGTTGGGCCCCTTAGCGCACCTAGGCTGCAAAAAAGTGTCACACATGTGGTATCGCCATACTCAGGAGAAGTAGTATAATGTGTTTTGTGGTGTATTTTTACACATACCCATGCTGGGTGGGAGAAATCTCTCTGTAAATGGACAATTGTGTGTAAAACAAATAAAAAAATGTGTCATTTACAGAGATATTTCTCCCACCCAGCATGGTTATATGTAAAAATACACCACAAAACACATTATACTACTTCTTCTGAGTACGGCGATACCACATGTGTGACACTTTTTTGCAGCCTAACTGTGCTAAGGGGCCCAAAGTCCAATGAGTACCTTTAGGATTTCACAGGTCATTTTGAGACATTTGGGTTCAAGACTACTCCTCACGGTTTAGGGCCCCTAAAATGCCAGGGCAGTATAGGAACCCCACAAGTGACCCCATTTTAGAAAGAAGACACCCCAAGGTATTCTTTTAGGTGTATGATGAGTTCATAGAAGATTTTATTTTTTGTCACAAGTTAGCGGAAATTGATATGTATTGTTTTTTTTTTCACAAAGTGTCATTTTCCGCTAACTTGTGACAAAAAAAAAATCTTCTATGAACTCACCATACTCCTAACAGAATACCTTGGGGTGTCTTCTTTCTAAAATGGGGTCACTTGTGGGGTTCCTATACTGCCCTGGCATTTTAGGGGCCCTAAACCGTGAGGAGTAGTCTAGAATCCAAATGCCTCAAAATGACCTGTGAATAGGACGTTAGGCCCCTTAGCGCACCTAGGTTGCAAAAAAGTGTCACACATGTGGTATCGCCGTACTCAGAAGAAGTAGTATAATGTGTTTTGGGGTGTATTTTTATACATACCCATGCTGGGTGGGAGAAATCTCTCTGTAAATGGACAATTGTGTGTAAAAAAAATCAAATAATTGTCATTTACAGAGATATTTCTCCCACCCAGCATGGGTATGTGTAAAAATACACCCCAAAACACATTATACTACTTCTCCTGAGTACGGCGGTACCACATGTGTGGCACTTTTTTGCACCCTAAGTGCGCTAAGGGGCCCAAAGTCCAATGAGTACCTTTAGGATTTCACAGGTCATTTTGCCACATTTGGTTTCAAGACTACTCCTCACGGTTTAGGGCCCCTAAAATACCAGGGCAGTATAGGAACCCCACAAATGACTCCATTTTAGAAAGAAGACACCCCAAGGTATTCCGTTAGGAGAATGGCGAGTTCATAGAAGATTTTATTTTTTGTCACAAGTTAGCGGAAAATGACACTTTGTGAAAAAAAACAATTAAAATCAATTTCCGCTAACTTGTGACAAAAAAAAAAAATCTTCTATGAACTCACCATACATCTAACGGAATACCTTGGGGTGTCTTCTTTCTAAAATGGGGTAATTTGTGGGGTTCCTATACTGTCCTGGCATTTTAGGGGCCCTAAACCGTGAGGAGTAGTCTTGAAACGAAATTTCTCAAAATGACCTGTGAAATCCTAAAGGTACTCATTGGACTTTGGGCCCCTTAGCGCAGTTAGGGTGCAAAAAAGTGCCACACATGTGGTATCGCCGTACTCAGGAGAAGTAGTATAATGTGTTTTGGGGTGTATTTTTCCACATACCCATGCTGAGTGGGAGAAATATCTCTATAAATAGACAATTGTGTGTAAAAAAAATAAAAAAATTGTCATTTACGGAGATATTTCTCCCACCCAGCATGTGTATGTGTAAAAATACACCCCAAAACACATTATACTACTTTTCCTGAGTACGGCAATACCACATGTGTGGCACTTTTTTGCGGCCTAACTGCGCTAAGGGGCCCACAGTCCAATGAGCATCTTTAGGCTTTACAGGGGTGCTTACAATTAGGCACCCCCCAAATGCCAGGACAGTAAACACACCCCACAAATGACCCCATTCTGGAAAGTAGACACTTCAAGGTATTCAGAGAGGAGCATAGTGAGTCTGTGGCAGATTTCATTTTTTTTTGTCGCAAGTTAGAAGAAATGGAAACTTTTTTTTTTTTTTTTTTTTGTCACAAACTGTCATTTTCCGCTAACTTGTGACAAAAAATAAAATCTTCTATGAACTCACCATGCCTCTCACTGAATACTTTGGGATGTCTTCTTTCCAAAATGGGGTCATTTGGGGGGTATTTGTACTATCCTGGAATTTTAGCCCCTCATGAAACATGACAGGTGCGCAGAAAAGTCAGAGATGCTTGAAAATGGGAAAATTCACTTTTGGCACCATAGTTTGTAAACGCTATAACTTTTACCCAATCCAATAAATATACACTGAATGTTTTTTTTTTTATCAAAGACATGTAGCAGAATAACTTTCGCGCTCAAATGTATAGGAAATTTTACTTTATTTGAAAAATGTCAGCACAGAAAGTTAAAAAAGTCATTTTTTTGACAAAATTCATGTCTTTTTTGATGAATATAATAAAAAGTAAAACTCGCAGCAGCAATCAAATAGCATCAAAAGAAAGCTGTATTAGTGACAAGAAAAGGAGGTAAAATTCATTTAGGTGGTAGGTTGTATGACCGAGCAATAAACCGTGAAAGCTGCAGTGGTCTGAATGGAGAAAAAGGCTCTGGTCCTTAAGGGGCGAAAAGACTGTGGTCCTGAAGTGGTTAAATACAATAGATATGTTTAGTATGTTTGTAAGCGTTATTCGTCAGATTGAGCTACTGCTCAGTTTATCAGATGGATAATAGTGTTTTATAAGTATTAAAGCGGACCTGAACTCAGAATTTGAAAACAGGGCATAGCAAACCATGTAAAAAAACTGTAGGCAAAAACAGTGCAATTACTGTACAAAAATATGTAAAAAAGACTCTATAATTACAATAAATCGATAAACCCCACCCCCTGTAACATAGCTGTCGGCAATGCTCGGCAAGCTCAGCTGCAAAGGTCTCTGGGAGACCTCCTTCTGCTGTCTGAAAATCCGCCTACCAAGACACTGCGTCATCAGGAGGCGCCTCCAGTGCCGATAAACATGACAGCCTCAGCACAGACAGCTGAGGGAGGTGAGAGCCAGCAGAACAGTGGAGAGAAGGGAACAAGGGATATCGGACAATGGAGGAAGCAAGAGAGGTACAGCCAGCTGGGGAGGAGAGATGAGTCAGCAGCAGTGAGGGGCCAGCGATGTCATCACTTCAGCGGAACAGCAGCACTACACAGTAGCCTGGGGAGGCATGTGCCCCCCCTCACAGCAAGAAGCCTCTCAGGACGCAGAACACAAAGCTATATAGTCACAGTGAGCACACAGCACCACGCTCTGCTGTGTGAATGGGTGTGCTGCCCTCCCCCCTCTCTCCCCTAGCAGAGTGCAGTCCATCTGAAAAGGGTCTCTGACACATTTCCCCAGCCAACATTCTCCACAGTTCACCGATCAGCAGCCAGCAGGAGAGGGGGAACTGCTGTAACATCTGCTGAGTGAGAAGATTAGGACCTCTGAACTAATGTGAGTCCTGCACATTCCCACTGCTCCTCAGTGCTCTCATTCTGTCACTGCATGCTTCTTGCAGCCTCATCTGTGTCCTGGACGTCTAATCGCTACATGATATGCTGATCATAATTACTGATTAGTAGTGCAAGGGCAGTCAGTTGTTGTGGAGTCTGGCATATGGATGAGAATAATAGCTTTATGCTTTACAATGACATGACTGTCCTCAAAGGAGCTCACAATCTAATCCTACCATAATCCTAGTGTAATGTCCTGCCATATTATTATGTATTTATATAGTACTGACATCTTCTGCAGCACATTACAGAGTACATAGTCATGTCACTGACTGTCCTCAGCGGAGCTCACAATCTAATCCTACCATAGTCATAGTCTAATGTCCTACCATATTATTATTATGTATTTATATAGCACTGACATCTCCTGCAGCACATTACAGAGTACATAGTCATGTCACTGACTGTCCTCAGAGGAGCTCACAATCTAATCCTACCATAGTCATAGTGTAATGTCCTACCATATTATTATTATGTATTTATATAGCACTGACATCTTCTGCAGCACATTACAGAGTACATAGTCATGTTACTGACTGTCCTCAGAGGAGCTCACACTCTAATCCTACCACATACATAGTCTAATGTCCTACCATATTATTATTATGTATTTATATAGCACTGGCATCTCCTGCAGCACATTACAGAGTACATAGTCATGTCACTGACTGTCCTCAGAGGAGCTCACAATCTAATCCTACCATAGTCATAGTCTAATGTCCTACCATATTATTATTATGTATTTATATAGCACTGGCATCTCCTGCAGCACATTACAGAGTACATAGTCATGTCACTGACTGTCCTCAGAGGAGCTCACACTCTAATCCTACCATAGTCATAGTCTAATGTCCTACCATATTATTATTATGTATTTATATAGCACTGGCATCTCCTGCAGCACATTACAGAGTACATAGTCATGTCACTGACTGTCCTCAGAGGAGCTCACAATCTAATCCTGCCATAGTCATAGTCTGAGGGAAGCTCCACTCAAGTCTTCTTGCTGGCCAGTTCTCCAAACAGCTGTGACCTCTGTAGCCGCAGCAAGTTCTCTACTTCACGAAATATAGACCATGCTGTGTCTACACAGGTCACATTGGTTTGAGAGATTGAAGAAAAGGAGCCTCTGGTAATGGGTGCAGCAGGGGTGCAGAGCTGGGAACTCAGGTACACAGAGATCTCACCACCTGAGCCCCTGAGAGATAGAATAATCCAGCAGGGGGAGGGGAGCCTCTGGTAATAGCTGCAGCAGGGGTGCAGAGCTGGGAACTCGGATGCACAGAGATCTCACCACCCGAGCCCCTGAGAGATAGAAGAATCCAGGAGGGGGAGGGGAGCCACTGGTAATGGGTGCAGAGCTGGAAACTCAGGTGCACAGAGATCTCACCATCAGAGCTTCTGAGAGATAGAGGAATCCAGCAGGGGGAGGAGCCTCTGGTAATAGGTGCAGCAGGTGAGCAGAGCTGGGAACTCAGATGCAGAGAGATCTCACCACCAGAGACCCTGAGAGATAGAAGAATCCAGCAGGGGAGGAGCCTCTGGTAATGGGTGCAGCAGGTGTGCAGAGCTGGGAACTCAGGTGCACAGAGATCTCACCACCAGAGCCCTGAGAGATAGAGGAATCCAGCAGGGGGAGGGGCCTCTGGTAATGGGTGCAGCAGGGGTGCAGAGCTGGGAACTCAGGTGCACAGAGATCCCACCACCAGAGCCCTGAGAGATAGGAATCCAGCAGGAGGAGGGGAGCCACTGGTAATGGGTGCAGCAGGGGTGCAGAGCTGGGAACTCGGGTGCACAGAGATCTCACCACCAGAGACCCTGAGAGATTGAAGAATCCAGGAGGGGGAGGGGAGCCACTGGTAATGGGTGCAGCAGGGGTGCATAGCTGGGAACTCGGGTGCACAGAGATCTCACCACTAGAGACCCTGAGAGATTAAGAGGTTTGGCACTTCACAGTGTAAAAAAGACTGAACAGGTTTTTTCTAAAAAAAAAAAATCATAAATATGTTTCACTGTTAATGCTTCACTCTTTATAAAACTGACCAAATGTCCACTAAAAAAATATGACAGGCACGCATATGCTTCACTGATATTACTTCACTCTTGCCAATTTCAGGAAAAATGTTTTTTTGCCAAAAAGCAACCATTTTAGATACACAATCGCCCCCTCTCGTTATCAGTTCACATACACACTAAGGCTCCCTGCACACTGCAAATCCGCTTTCCGATTCCATTTCAAATTCCGATTTTCCCTGAATACATTCAACAGAATAAACGGATCAAAAAACGCAGCATGCAGTACAGATTAAAAATCGGAATCGGATGTAAAAACTGATTAAAAATCGGAATCGCATGCAGTGTTCAGGGAGCCTAAGAGAGGTTTGGTGCTTCACAGTGTAAAAAGGACTGAACAAGTTTTTCCCCCAAAAAAACATGAATATATATGCTTCACTGTTAATGCTTCACTCTATATAAAACTAAACAAATGTCCACTAAAAACATGTAACAGTCCTTTTTACACTGTGAAGCGCCAAACCTCTTTTAGTGTGTATGTGAACTGATAACTAAAGGGGGCATTTGTGTATCTAAAAGGGTTGCTTTTCAGCAAAAAACGATTTTCCTGAAATTAGTAATTGAAGTAATATCAGTGAAGCATATGCGTGCCGGTCATATTTTTTTAGTGGACATTTGGTCAGTTTTATATAGAGTGAAGCATTGACAGTGAAGCATATATATTTATGATTTTTTGGGGGAAAAACCTGTTCAGTCTTTTTTATACTGTGAAGTGCCAAACCTCTCTTAGTGTGTATGAGAGCTCGGATGATCCCCAACCTGAATCACAAATGATTCAAATGAGGCTTAATTAGTCCATGCGCTATGTACTGGTAGGAGAGGGGGGGCTTGCAGGGGGTGGTGAAATAAGAGGGGATTCCATCTGTCAAGCTACCTACAGGGGACAACAAGGGCGGCTGGATGATGTAAGAGAGGATTCCCCCTGCGTGACACCTACGAGGAGGAGAAGGAGGGTTGGGGGTGTTTGACATAGGAGCGGATTCCCTCTGCAACGTGACCCCCCCCCCACCTCTGACGGACAGGATACGAAAGGGGAGAGCTGCGTGACTACAGGACATGATATGGGATCTGGCACAAAACGAATGGGAAGAGCTGCAGGACTACAGGATGACAACACAAGATCTCACACTGCAGGAGGCATAGTTAGAGAAAAAATAATACTTTATCAAGGTGTGTGCCAGTACAGTGCAGGGCAGCAGCAGAAGCCACAGCTGTCACTTTCCTGTAACAGGGCGACTGATGATGACCTCATGACATTGGGCTGTAAATCTCATTCTGTGGGCGTGAATGGGCATGTCTAACTCCAACTGTAACACCGCCCACAGAATCAGACTCTGCATCTCCCATGGAGTGAGAGCTGCAAAATGGAGGGATAGAGCTCTAAGATGGAGCCTGCCATTCTCTTTTATTCATAGTTATATTGCACAAATATATCTACTTTTATATTGCCCTTCACAAGCGTTTTGTGTCTAACCATTCATTTCAAAGGGATAAGGAGGCTCAATTTAGTGACTTTTTTTCAGTTCAGTTCCTCTTTAAGTGTGAAAAACAATATATTATGATTTTGTTGTTGCACAGTTTATTTGGTGGATAATAATGTTTCACAGAGTGTTAATAAAGAAAAAGTATGTTATGATTTATTTGTTGTATCATCCTGATTCAAAACTTCTTGCTTTTACTCATGGCTAACACGGTACAACACTCTACTGCTTCTACTATGATTTATTTGTTGACGGCTTTATATGTTGAAAGTAATGATTTATCAAAAGTGATTATTTAAATATTACATTACAATTTAACTGAAAACTATAAATAAGTATTATTTTATGTGTAAACCTTACTGGTCGCCAGCGAAGTTGGGAAATACAAATGATCACGGATGCAGTTTGAAAACATAAATTATCACGGGTGCCCTTTTTTCCTGTTCGGCACCCGTCAAACGATCCTTGGCGGTTCATTTTTTTTTTCCTTATTAAAAAAATCCTTTTTTTTTTTTTGTTTCATGTAAAGCTACCAGAGTGGTAGCTACATGAAACACCATTAGAGGGCGCATGTGGCCCTCTAGTCCGATCGTCGCCGGCATCTATAGCAAACAGGGGAACGCGTATATAACGCGTTCCCCTGTTTGACTTCTCCTGTCGCCATGGCGACGATCGGGATGACGTCATGGGCTCTGGCGGGGGCCCTCTTCAGCCGCTGCGTGCGGCCGATCGCCGCAGAGCGGCGGCGATCAAGCTGTGCGCGCGGCTAGCAAAGTGCTGGCTGCGCGCACAGCAATTTACAGCACATAAATAGCCCCACCAGGGGCTGAGATCTCCCCCTGCGCGGCATAGCCCGAGCTCAGCTCGGGCTTACCGCCAGGGAGGTTAAAGAGTAACTGCCAGGCTGCAAAAGCTAATTTAAACCTCTATTCTCCTGTGTTAAACAGTTTAGAAGGAAGCCAAAAAGGCAATACTGAAGTGAAAAATCTCTCTTACTTTGATGTTTGCTGAATAGCAAGCCTCTATACTCCCAAGCTCCTAAGGAGGCTGGCAGGCCGCATAACAGATACTGCAAAGCATTCTGGGGCTGCTTCTTCTCCCCACTGCACTCCCTTGGTCCTCCCCTTCATTTCCCTATCCAGCCCTAAGGCTGCTTTTACAGTGAGAAGTTACAGGCTCATGTTACAGCAGCTTGTATCTTGCAGTCCAGCTCACAACACTGAGTATACTGCATGAGTCCGCTATTGTTCCTAGCCACATGGCTAATTAATATTCACTGCACAGTAGTGTTGTCGGGATCATGAACCATTAGGATCTTTTATCCTGATCTTTTTTATGAGTCGAATCATCAGGAAGCAAGGTAAGGGAGGATATTACATCTAAATTGGCTTCATACAAGACAGACAAACATGGAACCTGCCATGAGCTGTCAGGAGCATCAATCTCGGCAAATACTATATAAAAATTCTGTGAAATCCAAACGTGGACAGTGAAATGCATATGTAATGTAAGTACAGCCAATATTTAGTTACTGATATATGTGTTTTTTTTCTCTGAGACCCTATACCTAACAGCTCCTCTTTAATATGAGAGTCCATGGCAGCACCCTTTTTATCCACCTGCCTCATGCACCCAAATTTCCTGTCACCATTGCTCCCTCCCTGCCTACTCTGCTCCAGCACTGCACCCCACTTGCCAATGCAGGATTTATCACATAACCTTAATCTCAGCACCTTAGAATGGGCATAACAATCATCCCTGCGACCCCTGCCATAGCAGTGGGGCCTGGAGGCTTTCGGGGCTCCTCCTCCTCCCCAACTGCAAGTTTAGCCAGTTAGCAAAAAATCTCCTCCTGCGATACATAGTAGTGGGAGGGTCTGTAGTTTTGTTCCTGCTTCCAGATGCTGCTTCACAGCAGAACACTCTTTGCTGCTATTCGCCGTCTCCCGATCATATTCCCCTCATGAGGTTCTGGGACCGAGGGGGCCCCATGCTATCCTTTTTGTAGAGGGGCCATAATAAGTCTAGTTATGCCCCTGCTCCTTGGTTGATTCTTTGAAATCCCTTAATACTCTATCATTCTTTACTTACCCTAAGACAGCACCCACTCACTTTTCTAACATAGTGATCAGATGCCCCCTTTACCTCACCAACATTCACCCCACTGCATCAACAGACAACCCTGGCTGATTAAACCCATTAAGCAACTGAAAAGACATTCCAGGGTGGCATAAAGGTGCCAGAGGAATAGTGATGGGTCAAATATCACATTTTGGGTTTGCAAATTTCGAATCCGAATCTCTGCAAACATTTGCAAATCTGGTAAATCTGAGAATCTCCATAGACTTCAATTTGCCCCGAATAGCCACCGACTTTAGCTGTTAATAGCAAAGTCCCCTCACCTGCTAGAAACACCAAATGTTCTCAGTTTTCTCCTGTTAATAGACCAAAGGTGAGCCTTGGAGCCAAAATTCAAAGATTCTTTTGCCCAGCTATACAGAGTATAGCTAGAGCTGTGCGGCTAGTGTCTGTGTGAAGCGGCGGGTGCGCAGACTTCTTCTATCAATGTAACAGAAGATCACATAAGAGAATATTGGTGTGGGAATTTTTTTTTTAAAGATACAGGTAAGTATTTCTGGTTAATTTAGAATAATGAAGGACATTTTGTGTTATTGTGTTTTTATTTCACTTAACCCTTTTTTTTTTTTGGAAATGGGTAAGTGGTACTATGTATCCCTGTACCCATTTCTCCTAGGAAGGTGGGCATCTGGAGGTCCCCTTTTTAAAGGGGACTCCCAGATGCAAACCATGAACCCCTCCAGGGAGTTGTTGCCCCCACCTCCTCTTGGGGCACTGGAGGTGGGGAAGAGCCCCTTGTCCATGAATTGGACATGGGATCTGGGGTTTGGGGGAAACTTGGCTGCTCCTCCCCCCAGAGCCCCCCCATACCATGGACTATGCGGGCTGCTCAGGTTCCGAAGCCCCAGTCATCCGGGGTTCCGCATCCTGGCTATCCCAGTCTGCATGGGGACAAGGGGTAAAGGAGACTTAGGAGGGGGAACCCCACACCATTTTTTTTATTTCACACACTGAAATTTTTTTTTATATACGTGTTAATACATTAACTGTCATTTTACCGCATTTAAATCATGCCTTTCTTCCTTTAACTTTAACATAAATTTTCTCAAAAACTAGAAGGTCTTTAAAAAAAATCCACTTGTACCTACTGTCCTCCGACACATACCCTGCAAATTTGGCATTTCTAAAATGTAAGGAGCTTTGCTATTAACCGCTAAAGTCGTGAGCCAGGGAAACATTTCCCACACACTGCACTATAATTTTAAAATCATTTTTTTTTCAAAAACTATAAGGTTTTTTTGAAAATGTTTTTTTTTCTTGTTCCCACTGTTCTTCTTAACATACCCTGCAAAGTTTGGTATTTCTAACATGTATGGGGGCTTTGCTATTAAATGTTAAAATAATCACGGATAATCACAAATTCCGACTCGTGATTATGGTTGTAAAGTGAAATTCCGACTCAAAACCGCATTCCAATTCAGAATTCCAATATTATCTGAAATCACAATCACAGCCAATTCAAAAGTGGGTGGAGCCGTGGTCAAAACCACTCAAATTCAGAATTGGGGGTATCTAAGCAACACTGGCTCTACCATTGGCACAACCGAGTTGCATGACTTTTATCAACATTAAACTTCATCTTCCATCTACCTGCCCCTATGGCGATGTTGTTGCCATCCTGGTGTAAAATGTCACTATCCTGCTTAGTGTATAAACCTATTTCAAATGATACAAAAGTATGCAGAATTATACTTATCATTTAATCTAATTCTTTAGGCCACATAAATAAGACCAGAGACACCAAATGTGTGAGGAGAGAAATTTAATGTCTAGAGAAAAAAAAAAAAATCACAGAGAGAATAAATCAGCATTTAGGCATTACAAGGGAAGCCTATGTGGAGCATTGTAAGAGATACTGATTCATTTGTGTTGATTAGAAAGAAAACATATGATTAATGTTGAGCACTACATTCTATGTACTGTAAGTCTTCAGCTCCTGTGGAAAATAAAAGCAAATAATAATGAATGATATAAATACAACACATGCAAAAAAAAAAATCTGTCCGGTGCCCTCGCCGTCTCCTCCGATCCTCCTGGCCCCGCCGGCAGCCACTTCCTGTTTCAGTGACAGGAGCTGACAGGCTGGGGACGCGAGTGATTCTTCGCGTTCCCAGACACATTAGCACCCTCTATGCTGCTATATGGGATATGATATATGCTATAGCAGCATAGATGGCGCTATTGTGGCCAGGAACGCGAAGAATCACTCAGGATCGGAGGGAGACGGCGAGGGCACCGGACAGCTGCAGGGGGCTATTGGAAGCCCCAGGTGAGTAAAACTCATTTTTTTTTTTGACTTAAGTTTCCCTTTAAGCTTAAAGTAAGCTGTGTAAGGATCTAGGCATTGTGATGGGCCAAGACACGGAAGCCATCCTATGTGACCTTATGAGGAATTAATTTTGCTTATGTCTGTATGCTGTGGGTGAAATACTAGCCTTTGTAAACTTGATGCATTGGACTGTATTTAATTTCCTTTGGATAGAGCACTGGGCATTCCGTCCCTCCTGTGCAGGGGGCATGCATTTGTAATTATTTTGAAATCTGCCTGTAGCAACATTTGAAAATAACACCTAACAGCCACCCCATTCAAATAAGCAAACTGGCCAATAGTAGTGTTGGGCGAACAGTGTTCGCCACTGTTCGGGTTCTGCAGAACATCACCCTGTTCGGGTGATGTTCGAGTTCGGCCGAACACCTGACGGTGCTCGGCCAAACCGTTCGGCCACATGGCCGAACTAAGAGCGCATGGCCGAACGTTCCCCGAACGTTCGGCTAGCGCTGTGATTGGCCGAACGGGTCACGTGGTTCGGGCCCGAACGCGCTCTGATTGGCCGAACGGTCACGTGGTTCGGGTAAATAAATACCCGAACCACGTCATATCTCCGCCATTTGTCTGTGGGTTTAGCTTTGGGTAGGCAGGCAGGGTAGTTCGCTCTCCAGCCACGCTAGCCAGGGTCCCCCCCAGTCATTGTGTGTCGCTGCTGGGAACAGTAGTACACCGCTCGCTCAGCCACACTATATATAGCATTGTTTACTGCCACTGTGTACCTCGCTCAGCCACGCTATATATATAGCATTGTGTTTTCTGACACTCTGTGTACACGGCTTAGGCTAGCCTGACTAATATAGCATTGTGTGTACTGCCACTGTGCACCTCGCTCAGCCACGCTATATATAGCATTGTGTGTACTGCCACTGTGCACCTCGCTCAGCCACGCTATATATAGCATTGTGTGTACTGCCACTGTGCACCTCGCTCAGCCACGCTATATATAGCATTGTGTGTACTGCCACTGTGCACCTCGCTCAGCCACGCTATATATAGCATTGTGTGTACTGCCACTGTGCACCTCGCTCAGCCACGCTATATATATAGCATTGTGTTTTCTGACACTCTGTGTACACGGCTTAGGCTAGCCTGACTAATATAGCATTGTGTGTACTGCCACTGTGCACCTCGCTCAGCCACGCTATATATAGCATTGTGTGTACTGCCACTGTGCACCTCGCTCAGCCACGCTATATATAGCATTGTGTGTACTGCCACTGTGCACCTCGCTCAGCCACGCTATATATATAGCATTGTGTTTTCTGACACTCTGTGTACACGGCTTAGGCTAGCCTGACTAATATAGCATTGTGTGTACTGCCACTGTGCACCTCGCTCAGCCACGCTATATATAGCATTGTGTGTACTGCCACTGTGCACCTCGCTCAGCCACGCTATATATAGCATTGTGTGTACTGCCACTGTGCACCTCGCTCAGCCACGCTATATATATAGCATTGTGTTTTCTGACACTCTGTGTACACGGCTTAGGCTAGCCTGACTAATATAGCATTGTGTGTACTGCCACTGTGCACCTCGCTCAGCCACGCTATATATAGCATTGTGTGTACTGCCACTGTGCACCTCGCTCAGCCACGCTATATATAGCATTGTGTGTACTGCCACTGTGCACCTCGCTCAGCCACGCTATATATAGCATTGTGTGTACTGCCACTGTGCACCTCGCTCAGCCACGCTATATATAGCATTGTGTGTACTGCCACTGTGCACCTCGCTCAGCCACGCTATATATAGCATTGTGTGTACTGCCACTGTGCACCTCGCTCAGCCACGCTATATATAGCATTGTGTGTACTGCCACTGTGCACCTCGCTCAGCCACGCTATATATATAGCATTGTGTTTTCTGACACTCTGTGTACACGGCTTAGGCTAGCCTGACTAATATAGCATTGTGTGTACTGCCACTGTGCACCTCGCTCAGCCACGCTATATATAGCATTGTGTGTACTGCCACTGTGCACCTCGCTCAGCCACGCTATATATAGCATTGTGTGTACTGCCACTGTGCACCTCGCTCAGCCACGCTATATATAGCATTGTGTTTACTGCCACTCTGTGTACACCGCTCAGCCAGACTATATACCGTTGTTTACTGACACTCTGTGTACACCGCTCAGCCAGACTATATACCATTGTTTACTGACACTCTGTGTACACGGCTCAGCCTGACTATAAAGCATTGTGTGTACTGCCACTGTGCACCTCGCTCAGCCACGCTATATATATAGCATTGTGTTTTTTGACACTCTGTGTACACGGCTTAGCCTGATTAATATAGCATTGTGTGTACTGCCACTGTGCACCTCGCTCAGCCACGCTATATATAGCATTGTGTGTACTGCCACTGTGCACCTCGCTCAGCCACGCTATATATAGCATTGTGTGTACTGCCACTGTGCACCTCGCTCAGCCACGCTATATATATAGCATTGTGTTTTCTGACACTCTGTGTACACGGCTTAGCCTGACTAATATAGCATTGTGTGTACTGCCACTGTGCACCTCGCTCAGCCACGCTATATATAGCATTGTGTTTTCTGACACTCTGTGTACACGGCTTAGCCTGACTAATATAGCATTGTGTGTACTGCCACTGTGCACCTCGCTCAGCCACGCTATATATAGCATTGTGTTTTCTGACACTCTGTGTACACGGCTTAGCCTGGCTCTATAGCATTGTGTGTACTGCCACTGTGCACCTCGCTCAGCCACGCTATATATAGCATTGTGTTTACTGCCACTCTGTGTACACCGCTCAGCCAGACTATATACCGTTGTTTACTGACACTCTGTGTACACCGCTCAGCCAGACTATATACCATTGTTTACTGACACTCTGTGTACACGGCTCAGCCTGACTATAAAGCATTGTGTGTACTGCCACTGTGCACCTCGCTCAGCCACGCTATATATAGCATTGTGTTTAATGACACTCTGTGTACACGGCTTAGCCAGACTATATAGCATTGTGTGTACTGCCACTCTGTGTACACCGCTCAGCCAGACTATATAGCATTGTGTTTACTTCCACTCTGTGTCTGCTGGGCCTGGGAACAGTAGTACACCGCTCACCCGCCACTGTATAGCATTGTGCTCTGTGTCGCTGCTGGGAATAGTGGTACTGTATAGCATTTCTGTACTGCCACTGTACTGCTGCCAGTCAGCGTGTACTGTAAGGATAAGTGAAATGAGGAAGAAATCCGGTGAAAGAGGAAGGGGCAAGGGAAGAGGTGTTTCCCCTGACGGTTCACGTACAGGCCACAGGGGAGCACCCAAGAAAACCCACTCAATACCGCCCATGTTGTCCAGGACAACAACCCTCACAAATCCAAAAGAACAGGACCAGATAATTACTTGGATGACCTCTCAAGCGTCCAGCAGTGGGTTAAGCAGCACCAGCACATCACGCACGAGGTCCGAGTCCTCAGCCAGTTACAAGGAGCCAGTGGGCACAAAGCTGACACAACCGGCAGCGACACCACGCACACAACTGCCAGATAACCAGTCCTATGAATTACCTCAGGACACAATGGGGTATTCGCAGGAGCTATTCCCAGCCCAACAAACTTCCACCTATGAAAGGTCAATGGAGGAACAGCCAGAAATGTTGTGCCCGGATTCACAACCATTAACTGTGGGAAATGCACCGCGCACTGAAATACAAGGCGAGTCCGAGGAGGACTCGGAAACCCAAATCCCAGAGCAAGTTGGGCAGGAGGGGTTGTAATTGCAGGAGGTCGGCCGACAAGATCTGGAAGACGACGTTGGAGTGAGCTGCGCAGAGGTTGTTCTGGGGAGCTCTACTCCACGGCGGCGGCCCCCCACAATGACATATGACGAGTTTGAGGAGATGGAAGAGGAGGGTATGGACAATGTGGACAGAGACCCAGATTTTATTTGTGAACGAGAACATCGCCGTCGTAGCAGCAGCACAGATGAGTCTGTTGAAGAACCCACTGCTGCACGAGTTCGCCTTGTGCCACAAGGTAGGCGGCGCGCAATTTCAGGCACCACAAGCGTGGAAGTTAGAGTGAGAGGCAAAAGAGGAGGAAACAGAAATCGCCAGCAAGGAGGCAGGTGCTCCAAAGTCTGGGCTTTCTTTGAAGACTGCACTGAGCATGTTACCATGGCGATTTGCAAGGTGTGCAAGACTCGCCTGAGCAGGGGGAAAAGTATTAACAACCTCTCCACCACCAGCATGAGCCGCCACATGCTATCCAAACATCCCACTCTGTGGGCAAACGCGGCAGGACAGGGTACCAGCAACACTGCCTCCCTTGGGTTCACCAGACTCACCACCAGACCCGCCTCAGCAGCAGCAGTAGCCCAGCCATTGCGTGGTTCACAACATTCACAAACATCAGACGACGCTGACACTGTCACTTTCCGGAGTAGTGCTCTTGAGGTCTCCCAGTGTTCATCAAACACAACAACCAACAGCCCTTCCGTGTGCAGCGCTACGGTTCAGTTGTCTGTGTCGGAGATGTTTGAGCGCAAGAGGAAATTGCCAGCAAATGACCCCCGGGCCGTGGCAGTAACAGCCAGCATAGCCAAGCTTCTGGCCTGCGAAATGCTGCCATATCGAGTGGTGGAGACAAACAGCTTCAAGGGCATGATGTCAGTGGCCATCCCACGTTACGTGGTTCCCAGCCGCTACCACTTTGCGCTCTCTGCAGTGCCTGAGTTGCATGAGCACGTGGTCAGCAAAATAACCCGAAGCTTGAAGAATGCCGTTGCCTGCAAGGTTCACCTCACCACTGACACTTGGACGAGTGCGTTCGGCCAGGGTCGATACATCTCCCTTACCGCGCACTGGGTGAACCTTGTGGAGCCTGGCAGCGATTCCTCACCTGCTACGGCGCGGGTGTTGCCCACGCCGCAAACAGCTGCACCGCCGTCCCTCCCACTGGATAACAACAGCAGCACCTACCTCTCTGACTCCTTCTCCTCCAACGCATCTCAAAGCTGTACCTCATCCGGAAACGCTAACCCAGCAGCAGTAGGATCGTGGAAGCAGTGCAGCACAGCTGTTGGCATGCGTCAGCAAGCGTTGCTGAAGCTGATCTGCCTTGGGGATAAGCAGCACACAGGGGAGGAAATTTGGAAGGGAATAAAGGAACAGACGGATTTGTGGCTGGCACCGCTGGACCTGAAACCGGGCATGGTTGTGTGTGATAATGGGAGTAATCTCATTCGCGCTTTAAGGTTGGCTAAGCTGACACACATCCCTTGCCTGGCGCACGTGATGAACCTAGTAGTTCAGCGGTCCCTGAGGACATACCCAGGCGTGGCCGATCTTCTGTTGAAGGTGCGTCGAGTGGCCAAACATTGTAGAAATTCCAGTACTGCTTCGGGGGCACTCGCCAAGATGCAGGAGCGCTTCAATCTCCCCACCATCGCTTGCTGTGTGATGTCCCTACGCGCTGGAATTCTACACTGCACATGCTAGCACGCTTTTGTGAGCAGAAGAGTGCAGTGGTCCAGTACATGACGGCGCAGTACCGAGGCGCATCCGGCCAGCTGCCAAGCTTCTGTGCATCCGATTGGGCCAACATGTTGGACCTCTGCCAAGTCCTCCAAAATTTTGAGCAATCCACGTTGCTTGTGAGCAGTGACAACTCTTCAGTCAGCATTACCATACCACTGCTGTGTTTACTGAAGAGGTCAATGTTGAAAATCAAGGAAACAGCTGTCATGATGCAACTGGGGGAATCTGAAGGAGAAAACGATCAGCGTGATGGTACCAACATCAGGCCATCCGCCTCAGGGAACGCTGGCCCCAGCAGCTATGACGAAGAAGAGGAGGAGGAACAGCTGGAGTTGGAGCAGGAATTTCATGCCACCACTGACGAGGGCCAGAGCGGTGCACGTTGGACTTCCACAATTCAGCGCGAATGGTCAGCAGAAGCAGACCAGGAGGAAGGTGACGACTATGATGCATCACAACAACTATCACAACGCTCACAAGAGGATGATGAGGATTCTGGTAGGACTCTTGCACACATGGCTCAATTCATGCTAGACTGCATTGAACGCGACCCACGCATTGTGCGCATTCTGGACAACACCAATTACTGGGTTTATACCCTTCTGGATCCACGGTACAAACACAATGTTCCAAAACTGCTTGAAGAAAGAGTCAGACAGGTCAAAATGGAAGAATACCAGCAGGCCCTTGTGGAGACTTTAGAGAGGAGATTGACATCCTCCCCCTCCTCTAGCCAGTTGTACGCCGACAGACTGACTTCCGCAAACCTAGGACGACCAGGAGGGCAGCAAACAACGCAAGCCGCAGCTAGTGCCCAAAAGGGAACGGTATCGGCAGTGTCCTTGGAGTGGGAAAATTTTCTGACACCCATGCAGCAGCAGCCCACTGAACAGGAAGCGTGCAGATCCACCTCCAACACCGATCGCCTGGAGAAGATGGTCAAGGACTACATGTCAGATGACGTAGCTGTGTCGAACAATCCATCTGCACCCTTCAACTATTGGGTATCGAAGCTAGACACCTGGCACGAACTGGCAATGTACGCAATAGAGGTGCTGGCTTGCCCGGCAGCCAGCGTTATGTCGGAACGCTGTTTCAGTGCTGCCGGAGGCATCGTCACAGATCGGCGTATCCGCCTCTCCACAGAAAATGCAGACCGTCTGACTCAAATTAAAATGAATCAATCCTGGATTGGAAACGACTACGCAACACTCCAGGACCCCAACCAAGTAACATGACCAATGAACATCTGGGATGGTGTAGCGTTACCGGTCCCTGTTTATTGAACCTCTCATCTGTATTACATTTATGACTGCATGGCGGCAAAAAGCATTGCTGCTATATCCGCACGCTTTTTGTCCTCATGCAAGGCCTGGGTTGTTGTGTCTCACAAGGCGTGGCCTTCTCCTCCTGCGCCTGCTCCTGTTCCATCACGTGTGCTGCTGCTGCTGCTGGGTTAGCGTTGCTGGTCCCTGTTTATTGAACCACTTATCTTTATTACATTTATGACTGCATGGCGGTACCTCATGCAAGGCCTGGGTTGTTGTGTCTCACAAAGCGTGGCCTTCTCCTCCTGCGCCTCCTCCTGTTCCATCACGTCTGCTGCTGCTGGGTTAGCGTTGCCGCGTGGTCCCTGTTTATTGAACCACTTATCTTTATTAAATTTATGACTGCATGGCGGTACAAAGCATGCTATCCGCACGCTTCTTGTCCTCATGCAAGGCCTGGGTTGTTGTGTCTCACAAAGCGTGGCCTTCTCCTCCTGCGCCACCCTCCTCCTGTTCCATCACGTGTGCTGCTGCTGGGTTAGCGTTACCGGTCCTTTTTCCTGGAACCTCTTATATGTATTACATTTATGACTGCATGCCGACAAAAAGCATGTTACCTGTGCAAAGAAAACAGACATTTCCCGCATTTAAAAGACAGTTTTCCCTTTGAAACTTTAAAATCGATTTTCTCAAAAACTATAACCTCTTTTTGCTAAAAAAATTTTTCCTCTTGTACCCACTCCCAAGGTGCACATACCCTGTAAATTTGGGGTATGTAGCATGTAAGGAGGCTTTACAAAGCACAAAAGTTCGGGTCCCCATTGACTTCCATTATGTTCGGAGTTTTGGTCGAACACCCGAACATCGCGGCCATGTTCGGCCTGTTCGGCCCGAACCCGAACATCTAGATGTTCGCCCAACACTAGCCAATAGCCAACTATTGTCATGTGCAAACTGCTAAATAGACTCATGTGTCAGAGACACAAACTGTCTGATGTCTGCCTGTAGTTATCAAGAGGTAATTCAATAACTTAAAGCATTCCCACAGAAAACTCTGAGGCAGGGAACACATTTGACTGTTTTCGTGTGCGTTTTCTGCACAGAAAAACGGAGAACTCATGGTAATCAATGGGCTAGTTCACACTTACTGTGTTGTTCGCACGCAGAAAAAAAACTGACATTCTGCATGATGACTCTGCACAGTTTGTCAGTTTTCTCTATCAATTACATCAGCTACTGTGAAACACACTTGGTGTGCAGAAAAAGTATGCAGAAAAACGCGTGCGGAAAACTGAAAGTCAAGTGTGTTCCCTGCCTCAAGTTTGCATAAATGTAAAAGTTGGGCCTGAATGTACCAAGGAAGAAATTGGATTATTTTTGGATTAGGAGATTGGGTAGCCAAAGGATACATTCTGTCATATAAGAATCAGCTTTCCAGATTGAGAAAAGTGTACTTCCCAGGAGATGGCAACATACCAGGAGTGCCTTGATCTATCGCATTCTCCCACACCAAACTTTGGACCTTATGCTGGTGAAGTTCGATCTCTATTGTATTCCCTTTTATTTTGTTAAGTGAACATCCTGCTGTGTGTCTTTGTAATTTTTACTTCAGTTTTTCTAAATTTTTTGTATAGATTTCCTTCTGCGTTTGCTCCATTTTTTGGAATATTAAATCTTTATTTAATAAGCTAGCCTTCTGCGTACCAAGCAGGGAACTGACATCTCCCAGAGAGAGACTTCAGCGTATTGTGTAACAGTCCCATGCCAGATTGTATGCTCAGATCATTTATTGCTTACGTGTGAGGTTGCATTGTGTGAATGCTACACACTAGCATTCTCGTACTTTGGCCTAAAGCTTGCGGCTGACCCAAGATACGTGTACGACAGCCTGAGTGAGTGCCGCTCGAGAGCAGTACATGAAATTGTTATAAGTGCCGTAGACAGGGACAGCTCTCCTTTGGTACAGGAGTCTGTGTATGTATGGTTTTCTAGCAGTATCGTCGCAGACAAGTGCTAGTGGTGGCTGAGTTTTGCAAAGTGGGGTTGAGGGTGACAGCCTTGTTCTTTCTTAAGTAAGGCAGCTCCTCCTCTCAATTTTGAGTGCGACCCTATCAGGACCCGTCTCTGCAGGCATGCCGCGGACCTGGTTCCTGATAGGATGGAACTCATTTTTCAAGACTTGTGCACATATTCTTAGGTACAAGAGTAGTTGTCTAACATAGACACCCATTTTTATGTATATATTTACAGATAAGTGTAACGATTGGTGTCAGCACACAGAGAGAATCTGATTATTGGTGATCTGCAGTATCACCAAGAATACAGATGTATATCTGATTATTGATGATCTGCAGAATCACCGATAATACAAGTATGACTAACCTCTGGACACCTAATAATGTGTAAGTGTTTGGATGCAACAGTAGAAGGCTATCTCCCGTGGAGCGGGAGATACAGACACCACTGCAGCCCGTAGACACCTGAGGAGCAGGTGACCTATGGCTGAGCAGGAGCTATCTCTAGAGATGAGATAGAGCAGCAGCCAGTGATTCCCTGATGGAATAGGAATCAGACTGTACTGCAGCCAATGGACTCCTAATGGGGGACCACTGACTGAACTGCAGGAAGGCCTCTCAGAGGAACAGGAGGTCCTTGCAGCTAACTGACACCTGGTGGATTAGTGCCAAGGAAGTACAGACAGACTAATCACTCAGGGAATGAGTGACAGCCAGGAAGGTCAGACAGGCCAGGTCGGCAACACACGAGCATATTAGGTACAAAGACAGAAGACTGATTCGGTAACCGGATACAAGCAGGGTCAGTAACTGGTAGACAGATGGGCAGAGGTACCGAATAGGAAAGCAAGAGAGAGGTCAGCAAAGCAGAAGGTCATAACAGATATACATAAGTACAATCCTAATCTGAGGTGTGAGGTCCTTGGTCTCAACACCCTGGAACTGGTCTAGAGTATAACAGAGTAATGACACAGCAATCCTAAGCTTGGGTGTGAGGTCCTTGGTCTCAACACTCTGGAACTGGTCTAGAGTATAACAGTAAAACAGTAATGGCACAGCAATCCTAAGCTGGGGTGTGAGGTCCTTGGTCTCAACACCCTGGAACTGGTCTAGAGTATAACAGAGTAATGACACAGCAACCCTAAGCTTGGGTGTGAGGTCCTTGGACTCAACACCCTGGAACTGGTCTAGAGTATAACAGAGTAATGACACAGCTATCCTAAGCTGGGGTGTGAGGTCCTTGGTCTCAACACCCTGGAACTGGTCTAGAGTATAACAGAGTAATGACACAGCTATCCTAAGCTGGGCTGTGAGGTCCTTGGTCTCAACACCCTGGAACTGGTCTACAGTATAACAGAGTATAAACAAAGGTAATCTGGCTAAGTGTGAATTCCCAGCTCCTGCTGGTTCTAACACACTGTAAGATCTGACTGAGGTCTGAGTGCTCACACGTAAGTATTCACAACGGCAGACAACCAGCAACTGAAAGGCAAGATCTATATATACTCCAGCGCTGCCCCCAGCTGCTCAGCCAATCAGGAGTTCCGCTGGGATCAGCTGATCGTCCGGATCAGCTGATCCCTCTCCTGTTGGCATAAAGGTCCTGACCTCCAGCGTGCGCGCGCGTAACTCTCCCTCCGTGTGCACTAGTAGGCCCAGACAAACCAGACACATGTCGCTGTGCGGAAACCGCCGGTCTGAACGCGGAGACAGCCACCCCGCCGCCAGACCGCGCGGTGGCATCTCCGCCATTCATTACAATAAGTCAATATTTTGCCAATCGCACCGCGCTATCTTTCTCACAAAAAGGCTTCGGATATAAATCTCTGTGCAGCTGCTAAGGTAACCATAATCCACTCGGTCTCAATGAAATTCCAATAAGTCCTCAGCACTCTACCAAACTCCAATATCCAAATGGAGATGGCAAATGCTACAGCCACCCAGTGCTCAAACAAAAGAGGTGACCAATCAAGCATCAGCAAGCACATCCAGTGCATATAGGAGTAAAACTGCATAAAAGAGGCCCAGTCTCCACACTAAAAGGTGCACAAAGCTACATAGCGCACTGCACCGCACACAGCACGCACAGCGTAATGCGCCGATCTTTGTGCGCGGTGTGACGATAACATTGCACCTGCTATACTATACATTATGCGACCTAAACAGCACATCGGTGCACCGTTATCGTTGCGTCCTATGCAACCTTATGGTCGCATCATATACAGTATAGCTGGTGCAACGTTATCGTCACACCGCACGCAAAGATCGGTGCATTACGCTGTGTGTGGTGTAGTGCGCATTGTAGCTTTGTGCATCTTTTAGTGTGCACAAAGCTACTTAAAGGAATACAATCGATTGAAACAACTTTTTTTTAATACTTTTTATTAGTGTACACATTACCACTAGTGCTAGGGGCACTTTATTTATTTACCCAGGTCTCTCTCTCAATATCCCTGCTTAAACATTCATTTCTCACACAGCTCATAGTAGTTTGGGTCACCCTGAGCTGCTTGGTTACTCTGTCACACAGCTCACAAATATATTTCACTGTGTCACTCACAGCATGCAGGAGACCTGAGGAGAAATAGGCTGATCTGAGGCTGGAATATTGCTGCAATATAACTAGCTATAACACTAGTCTGTGTTTACACTCAGACTGGCTGCCTGCTTGAGGTCATTCACTCCAGGCTGCATCCATTTTACAAGCTGCTGAGAGGGGCAGACCACTGTCTACAAATAGCATTATTAGTATCTTTATCAGTCAAGAGAAGCAAAGATAATAAACA
The DNA here is from genome assembly GCF_040937935.1 of Hyperolius riggenbachi. Taxonomy (NCBI): domain Eukaryota; kingdom Metazoa; phylum Chordata; class Amphibia; order Anura; family Hyperoliidae; genus Hyperolius; species Hyperolius riggenbachi. The sequence goes on along the minus strand of NC_090653.1, from coordinate 20,960,935 downwards.
CACATTGCTAGAATATTTAACCCCTTACCACCATATCAACAAGATTCTTTCAGCAAAGTGATAATTAAACTATAAACTGAGGAGTTGATAGATCCCCTGTGCAGAGACATGGTCTAGCCCTCTGGGAGCCCAGTATTTAGATACATTTTGTATCCAACACTGATGCCAAAACTGACAGAGGATTTTACAGCTGAGAGGAACAGCTGTGTGAGGAATCAAACTGCTCCTAGTACTTGTCCTAATGTGTGCTACAACATACAGCATTTCAAAATAAATGCATACATCAATAGTATTCCTTTAACCACTTAACGACCGCCCACTGCACATGGGCGGCCGGAAAGTGGATCCTGCAAGGACCGCCGCATGTACGAGAGGCGGCGGTCCTTGTACGGGCATGGGCGGAGCGATCGCGTCATCCGTGACGCGATCCTCCACCGGGGATCGATGGCCGGGGATTTAGCCTCCAGCTCGCCGGCCACTTAGCAGCACCGGCGGGCGGAGGAAAGAAAAAATCTGCCGATCCATTTGTATAATAGGCTTTGTAATGTATACAAAGCCTATTATACAGGCTGCCTCCTGCCCTGGTGGTCCCAGTGTCCACCAGGGCAGGCTGCAGCCACCCTAGTCTGCACCCAAGCACACTGATTTCACCCCCCCTGCCCCCTGATCGCCCACAGCACCCCTCAGACCCCCCCCCCCCAGACCCCTGTTTGCACCCAACCACCCCCCTAATCACTCATCAATCACTCCCTGTCACTATCCGTTGACACTATTTTTTTTGTATTCCCTAAACTGCCCCCTGCTCCCTCCTGATCACCCCTCCACCCCTCAGATTCTCCCCAGACCCCCCCAGACCCCCCCCCCCCCTGTGTACTGTATGCCTCTATCCCCCCTGATCACCTGTCAATCACCTGTCAATCACCTGTCAATCACCTGTCAATCACCCATCAATCACCCCCTGTCACTGCCACCCATCAATCTGCCCCTAACCTGCCCCTTGCGGGCAATCTGATCACCCACCCACACCAATAGGTCGCCCGCAGATCCGACGCCAGATCACCTCCCAAATGCATTGTTTACATCTGTTCTCTACCCTAAACACCCACTAATTACCCATCAATCACCCCCTATCACCACCTGTCACTGTTACCCATCAGATCAGACCCTAATCTGCCCCTTGCAGGCACCCAATCACCCGCCTACACGCTCAGATTGCCCTCAGACCCCCCCTTATCAATTCGCCAGTGCAATATTTACATCTGTTCTTCCCTGTAATAACCCACTGATCACCTGTAAATCACCTGTCAATCACCCATCAATCACCCCCTGTCACTGCCACCCATCAATCCCCCCCTGTCACTGCCACCCATCAATCAGCCCCTAACCTGCCCCTTGCGGGCAATCTGATCACCCACCCACACCAATAGATCGCCTGCAGATCCGAGGTCAGATCACCTCCCAAGTGCATTGTTTACATCTGTTCTCTACCCTAAACACCCACTAATTCCCCATCAATCACCCCCTGTCACTGCTACCCATCAGGTTAGACCCCTATCTGCCCTTAGGGCTAGTGTTGGGCGAACATCTAGATGTTCGGGTTCGGGCCGAACAGGCCGAACATGGCCGCGATGTTCGGGTGTTCGACCCGAACTCCGAACATAATGGAAGTCAATGGGGACCCGAACTTTTGTGCTTTGTAAAGCCTCCTTATATGCTACATACCCCAAATTTACAGGGTATGTGCACCTTGGGAGTGGGTACAAGAGGAAAAAAAAATTTAGCAAAAAGAGCTTATAGTTTTTGAGAAAATCGATTTTAAAGTTTCAAAGGGAAAACTGTCTTTTAAATGCGGGAAATGTCTGTTTTCTTTGCACAGGTAACATGCTTTTTGTCGGCATGCAGTCATAAATGTAATACATATAAGAGGTTCCAGGAAAAGGGACCGGTAATGCTAACCCAGCAGCAGCACACGTGATGGAACAGGAGGAGGGTGGCGCAGGAGGAGAAGGCCACGCTTTGAGACACAACAACCCAGGCCTTGCATGAGGACAAGAAGCGTGCGGATAGCATGCTTTGTACCACCATGCAGTCATAAATGTAATAAAGATAAGTGGTTCAATAAACAGGGACCACGCGGCAACGCTAACCCAGCAGCAGCACACGTGATGGAACAGGAGGAGGCGCAGGAGGAGAAGGCCACGCTTTGTGAGACACAACAACCCAGGCCTTGCATGAGGACAAAAAGCGTGCGGATAGCATGCTTTGTACCGCCATGTAGTCATAAATGTAATAAAGATAAGAGGTTCAATAAACAGGGACCACGCGGCAACGCTAACCCAGCAGCAGCAGCAGCAGCAGCACACGTGATGGAACAGGAGGAGGCGCAGGAGGAGAAGGCCACGCTTTGTGAGACACAACAACCCAGGCCTTGCATGAGGACAAAAAGCGTGCGGATATAGCAGCAATGCTTTTTGCCGCCATGCAGTCATAAATGTAATACAGATGAGAGGTTCAATAAACAGGGACCGGAAACGCTAAACCATCCCAGATGTTCATCGGTCATGTTACTTGGTTGGGGTCCAGGAGTGTTGCGTAGTCGTTTCCAATCCAGGATTGATTCATTTTAATTTGAGTCAGACGGTCTGCATTTTCTGTGGAGAGGCGGATACGCCGATCTGTGATGATGCCTCCGGCAGCACTGAAACAGCGTTCCGACATAACGCTGGCTGCCGGGCAAGCCAGCACCTCTATTGCGTACATTGCCAGTTCGTGCCAGGTGTCTAGCTTCATGCCCGGTTTCAGGTCCAGCGGTGCCAGCCACAAATCCGTCTGTTCCTTTATTCCCCTCCAAATTTCCTCCCCTGTGTGCTGCTTATCCCCAAGGCAGATCAGCTTCAGCAACGCTTGCTGACGCATGCCAACAGCTGTGCTGCACTGCTTCCACGATCCTACTGCTGCTGGTGCTGGGTTAGCATTTCCGGATGAGGTACAGCTTTGAGATGCGTTGGAGGAGAAGGAGTCAGAGAGGTAGGTGCTGCTGTTGTTATCCAGCTGTTTGCGGCGTGGGCAACACCCGCGCCGTAGCAGGTGAGGAATCGCTGCCAGGCTCCACAAGGTTCACCCAGTGCGCGGTAAGGGAGATGTATCGACCCTGGCCGAACGCACTCGTCCAGGTGTCAGTGGTGAGGTGAACCTTGCAGGCAACGGCATTCTTCAAGCTTCGGGTTATTTAGCTGACCACGTGCTCATGCAACTCAGGCACTGCAGAGCGCGCAAAGTGGTAGCGGCTGGGAACCACGTAACGTGGGATGGCCACTGACATCATGCCCTTGAAGCTGTTTGTCTCCACCACTCGATATGGCAGCATTTCGCAGGCCAGAAGCTTGGCTATGCTGGCTGGCTGTTACTGCCACGGCCCGGGGGTCATTTGCTGGCAATTTCCTCTTGTGCTCAAACATCTCAGAAACAGACAACTCAACCGTAGCGCTGCACACCGAAGGGCTGTTGGTTGCTGTGTTTGATGAACACTGGGAGACCTCAAGAGCACTAGTCCGGAAAGTGACAGTGTCAGCATCGTCTGATGTTTGTGAATGTTGTGAACCACGCAATGGCTGGGCTACTGCTGCTGCTGAGGCGGGTCTGGTGGTGAGTCTGGTGAACCCAAGGGAGGCAGTGTTGCTGGTGGTACCCTGTCCTGCCGCGTTTGCCCACAGAGTGGGATGTTTGGATAGAATGTGGCGGCTCATGCTGGTGGTGGAGAGGTTGTTAATACTTTTCCCCCTGCTCAGGCGGGTCTTGCACACCTTGCAAATCGCCATGGTAACATCCTCAGTGCAGTCTTCAAAGAAAGCCCAGACTTTAACTGGCTGAGGACTCGGACCTCGTGCGTGATGTGCTGGTGCTGCTTAACCCACTGCTGGACGCTTGAGAGGTCATCCAAGTAATTATCTGGTCCTGTTCTTTTGGATCTGTGAGGGTTGTTGTCCTGGACAACATGGGCAGTATTGAGTGGGTTTTCTTGGGTGCTCCCCTGTGGCCTGTACGTGAACCGTCAGGGGAAACACCTCTTCCCTTGCCCCTCCCTCTTTCACCGGATTTCTTCCTCATTTCACTTATCCTTAAAGTACACGCTGACTGGCAGCAGTACAGTGGCAGTACAGAAATGCTATACAGTGGTGGGTGAGCGGTGTACCACTATTGTCAGCAGTGACACAGAGCACAATGCTATACAGTGGCGGGTGAGCGGTGTACTACTGTTCCCAGCAGACACAGAGTGGAAGTAAACACAATGCTATATAGTGTGGCTGAGCCGTGTACACAGAGTGGCATTAAACACAATGCTATATAGTCTGCTATATAGTCACCCCGAACAGGGTGATGTTCTGCAGAACCCGAACAGTGGCAAACACTGTTCGCCCAACACTACTGGGAGGGAACGCAGATTTTAGTACCTAAACACACGATACAACATGTTTTCCGGGGTCGGACTCTGAGGCACATACAGATGGTCCCGATCATCATCCTCATCATACAACTCTTCTCCTGAGTCTGACCCACCCACCACCTCTGCCACCCCAACATCCCCAGACACAGACCCCTCATCGTCCTCAACATTAACTTGGGATGCTGGCCTGAGCCAGACCTCCTCCTCCACATCAGGCCCCATCATCTCCTCAATGGCAGCCCTCATTAATCGCTCTGGCGACGGACTGATGGACACAACGTTCTCCTCCGGGGAGGGCTGCTGCTGACCACTGGCTGCTGGGGTGGATGTTATAGCTTGCGTGGGGCGTTGGCTGTTGCTGTTGTTGGGAGTGCTGCTCACAGCGGAGGTCTCTGGGGAACTCATGTTGAGCTCATATAGTGGTTGACGGTGAGTGGAGTATTACTGATCCCAGCAATATACACACTGACTGGCAGAGTACGCAATGCTATATAGTGTGGCTGAGCGAGGTACACAGAGTGGCAGTAAACAGAATGCTATATAGTGTGGCTGAGCGAGCGGTGTACCACTATTCCCAGCAGACACAGAACAGTGAACAGAATGCTATATAGTGTGGCTGAGCGAGCGGTGTACCACTATTCCCAGCAGACACAGAACAGTGAACAGAATGCTATATAGTGTGGATGAGCGAGCGGTGTACCACTATTCCCAGCAGACACAGAACAGTAAACAGAATGCTATATAGTGTGGCTGAGCGAGCGGTGTACCACTATTCCCAGCAGACACAGAACAGTGAACAGAATGCTATATAGTGTGGCTGAGCGAGCGGTGTACCACTATTCCCAGCAGACACAGAACAGTGAACAGAATGCTATATAGTGTGGCTGAGCGAGCGGTGTACTACTGTTCCCAGCAGACACAGAACAGTACACAGAATGCTATATAGTGTGGCTGAACGAGCGGTGTACTACTGTTCCCAGCAGACACAGAACAGTACACAGAATGCTATATAGTGTGGCTGAACGAGCGGTGTACCACTATTCCAAGCAGACACAGAACAGTGAACAGAATGCTATATAGTGTGGCTGAGCGAGCGGTGTACCACTATTCCCAGCAGACACAGAGTGGCAGTAAACAGAATGCTATATAGTGTGGCTGAGCGAGGTACACAGAGTGGCAGTAAACAGAATGCTATATAGTGTGGCTGTGCAAGCGGTGTACTACTATTCCCAGCAGACACAGAGTGGCAGTAAACAGAATGCTATATAGTGTGGCTGAGCGAGGTACACAGAGTGGCAGTAAACAGAATGCTGAGCGAGCGGTGTACTACTATTCCCAGCAGCGACACACAATGACTGGGGGGGACCCTGGCTAGCGTGGCTGGAGCGCGAACTACCCTGCCTGCCTACCCAAAGCTAAACCCACAGACAAATGGCGGAGATATGACGTGGTTCGGGTATTTATTTACCCGAACCACGTGACAGTTCGGCCAATCAGAGCGCGTTCGGGTCCGAACCACGTGACCCGTTCGGCCAATCACAGCGCTAGCCGAACGTTCGGGGAACGTTCGGCCATGCGCTCTTAGTTCGGCCATATGGCCGAACGGTTTGGCCGAGCACCGTCAGGTGTTCGGCCGAACTCGAACATCACCCGAACAGGGTGATGTTCTGCAGAACCCGAACAGTGGCGAACACTGTTCGCCCAACACTACTTAGGGCACTCAATCACCCGCCCACACCCTCAGAACACCCTCAGACCCCAGCCCTGATCACCTCGCCAGTGCATTGCTTGCATCTATTCCTCCCTCTAATCACACTTTGAGACACCCATCAATCACCTCCTGTCACCCCCTAGCACACCTACCCATCAGATCAGGCCCTAATTTGCCCCGTGTGGGCTCCTGATCACTCGGCCAAACCCTCAGATCCCCCTCAGACCTCCCCAGTGCATTGATTGCATCTATTTTCCCCTCTAACCACCCCCTGAGACACCTATCAATCACCTCCTGTCGTCCCCCTAGCACTCCTATCCATCAGATCAGGCCCAATACAACCTGTCATCTAAAAGGCCATCCTGCTTATGACCAGTTCCACAAAATTCGCGCCCTCATAGACCACCTGTCATCAAAATTTGCAGATGCTTATACCCCTGAACAGTCATTTTGACACATTTGGTTTCCAGACTACTCACGGTTTTGGGCCCGTAAAATGCCAGGGCGGTATAGGAACCCCACAAGTGACCCCATTTTAGAAAAAAGACACCCCAAGGTATTCTGTTAGGTGTATGATGAGTTCATAGAAGATTTTATTTTTTGTCAAAAGTTAGCGGAAATTGATTTTTATTGTTTTTTTTCACAAAGTGTCATTTTTCACTAACTTGTGACAAAAAATAAAATCTTCTATGAACTCACCATACACCTAACGGAATACCTTGGGGTGTCTTCTTTCTAAAATGGGGTTACTTGTGGGGTTCCTATACTGCCCTGGCATATTAGGGGCCCTAAACCGTGAGGAGTAGTCTAGAAAACAAATGCCTCAAAATGACCTGTGAATAGGATGTTGGGCCCCTTAGCGCACCTAGGCTGCAAAAAAGTGTCACACATGTGGTACCGCCGTACTCAGGAGAAGTAGTATAATGTGTTTTGGGGTGTATTTTTACACATACCCATGCTGGGTGGGAGAAATCTCTTTGTAAATGGACAATTGTGTGTAAACAAAATCAAACAATTGTCATTTACAGAGATATTTCTCCCACCAGCCCAAAGTCTAATGAGTACCTTTAGGATTTCACAGGTCATTTTGCGACATTTGGTTTCAAGACTACTCCTCATGGTTTAGGGCCCCTAAAATGCCAGGGCAGTATTGGAACCCCACAAATGACCCCATTCTAGAAAGAAGACACCCAAAGGTATTCCGTTAGGAGTATGGTGACACTTTGTGAAAAAAAACAATTAAAATCAATTTCCGCTAACTTGTGACCAAAAATAAAATCTTCTATGAACTCACCATACTCCTAACGGAATACCTTGGGGTATCTTCTTTCTAAAATGGGGTCATTAGTGGGGTTCCTATACTGCCCTGGCATTTTAGGGGCCCTAAGCGCAGTTAGGCTGCAAAAAAGTGCCACACATGTGGTATCGCCGTACTCAGGAGAAGTAGTACAATGTGTTTTGGGGTGTATTTTTACACATACCCATGCTGAGTGGGAGAAATCTCTCTGTAAATAGACAATTGTGTGTAAAAAAAATCAAACAATTGTCATTTACAGAGATATTTCTCCCACCCAGCATGGGTAGGTGTAAAAATACACCCCAAAGCACATTATACTACTTCTCCTGAGTACGGCAATACCACATGTGTGGCACTTTTTTGCAGCCTAACTGCGCTAAGGGGCCCAAAGTCCAATGAGCACCTTTAGGCTTTACAGGGGTGCTTACAATTAGGCACCCCCCAAAATGCCAGGACAGTGAACACACCCCACAAATTACCCCATTTTGGAAAGTAGACACTTCAAGGTATTCAGAGAGGAGCATAGTGAGTCCGTGGCAGATTTCATTTTTTTTTGTTGCAAGTTAGCAGAAATGGAAACTTTTTTTTTCTTTTTTGTCACAAAGTGTCATTTTCCGCTAACTTGTGACAAAAAATAAAATCTTCTATGAACTCACCATGCCTCTCAGTGAATACTTTGGGATGTCTTCTTTCCAAAATGGGGTCATTTGTGGGTATTTATACTATCCTGGAATTCTAGCCCCTCATGAAACATGACAGGTGGTCAGAAAAGTCATAGATGCTTCAAAATGGGAAAAATCACTTTTTGCACCATAGTTTGTAAACGCTATAACTTTTACCCAAACCAATCAATAGGCTGAATGGGTTTTTTTTTTAATTAAAAACATGTTTGTCCACATTTTTCGTGCTGCATGTATACAGAAATTTTACTTTATTTGAAAAATGTCAGCACAGAAAGTAAAAAAAAAAATCATTTTTGTGACAAAAGTCATGTCTTTTTTGATGAATATAATAAAAAGTAAAAATCACAGCAGCAATCAAATAGCACCAAAAGAAAGCTTTATTAGTGACAAGAAAAGGAGCCAAAATTAATTTAGGTGGTAGGTTGTGTGAGCGAGCAATAAACCGTGAAAGCTGCAGTGGTCTGAATGGAAAAAAATGGGTCTGGTCCTTAAGGGGGGTAAAGCCCACGGTCCTCAAGTGGTTAAGGGGCACTAAGTTCAGATAAGGTACACTAACCTCAGATAAGGCACACTAACCTTAGATAAGGCACACTAGCCTCAGATAAGGCACACTAACTCAGATAAGGCACACTAACCGGCTTAGCGCCGGTTAGTGAATCAAGCCCATGATATCCTGTTCATGAGTGCAGGCTATGCTGCAGCCATATAAATTTCTATAGCTGCACTCATGTGGAGACTGGGCCTCTTTTATGCAGTTTTACTCTTATATGCACTGGATGTGCTTATTGACATTAATTATCACATTCATTATCACAAAGGGTCTCACAATGTGAGTACTTGATGTACGGTTTTATATTCTGATTTTTATTGTGAATAAATACCAGATTTTTTATGACAAATCTGCTAATGGATTGTTGATGTTTATCCTGGTGACGGTCACCTCTTTTGTTTGAGCACTGGGTGGCTGCAGCATTTGTCATCTCCATTTGGATATTGGAGTTTGGTAGAGCGCTGAGGACTTATTGGAATGACAGATAAATCAATAACTACCTGACTGACCTTCCAGTAATTACAGCAAAGTGCTAAGCAGAAGGAAATGGTGAAGGTACACTCCCTCCTCCCTGCCTGCTCCGACGTAGTGATGCATCACCATGGCAATGTCTGACACATCGCACATAGATAGCAGTGATGAGCGAAAATGTCAAATTCTTTTCGCATTAATTTTTGCAAAAATGTTAAATTCACTTTTCAAGCAAAAATCATTTTCGTAAATTGTATTTTTTTTTTTTGCATTTTCATGCTTTTTCACAGTAAAATAATGATTTTTCATGTTTTCACGAAAGTGCAAGCTATTTTCGCGAACATTTTCTGGAAATCAAAAATAGTATTTTTGAGTTGTAAAAATTACTTTTACAAAATTTGCATGCAGAATTGCTAACTGGACCCAAACTGCCTGGCTCTCCACTGGCCCACACATGCTGACATCAGTGTGTAGCCCAACTCGAAAAGCCTCCCCACCCTAACAAGAAAGAGGATTTAACTTTGTTAAATTAACTAATGTTTTTGAATGAGGGAAATCTATGGATCTGGGCCTGGATTGCCCAATTAAGCAAGCCACTTTTTATTACTTATTTGGGGATTAAGGTTCCTAAACAAATCAGTCAACTCTATAATTAAAATTTTTCTCCGGCCATCACTAAGATATTGAAGAAATTACAAAATTGGGATCAATTTCTTTAATAGGTCAGGCTCATTTAATTAAAATGATGAGTTTTACAAGACTATTGTACCCTATTCAGATACTAGCTATTTTACTCAAACATAGAGACAATGGGCTTGATTCACAAAAGCGTGCACGCTGGTGAAAAGCCCCTTATCACGCCTAAACTCAGTTTAGGTGTGATAAGTTTAGGCGTGATAAGTTTAGGCGTGATAACTATAGCACCAACTGGGTTAGCTCCGCAGTGCACAGCTGATCAAAACTTATCACGCCTAAACTGAGTTTAGGCGTGATAAGGGGCTTTTCACCAGCGTGGTGCAATGGTTATCACGCCTAAAGTCTTTTAGGCGTGATAACTGGGTTATCACCGCTTTGTAAATCAAGCCCAATAAGTGACTTGTCTCTGCTTTTACAAGATTTCTTTGGAAGTCCAGGACACCTCGTATTGCTTTAGCAAAACTCAAAAGGCCGATAGCACACCTGGGTTTGAATCTTCCCGGTATTTGGCTATACAATCTGGCTGTCATTTTTAGACATGTCAGAGACTGGATGGGAGATACATCTTATGTCATGAATATTGAGTTGGAATGATCCCTGATAACTCATTCTTTTCTCTGGATACTTCATACTAAAATAAGCACACTTCCACGTCATATTAAACAAAATATAATCATTAGAGATACTGCAGTTTGCTGGCAGGAGGTAAGAAAGAAACTGGGTTTGTTCGGCCACCTTTCCCCTATTATGCCATTTTTGACAATCCCTGGGTTTCCTCCTGGACTTCTTCACTCAGTATACTCTATATGGGTGGAGTTAGGTCTGACACAGTTACAGGGGGTCCTAAACAATAATTCTATGTTGATATCATTTAATGTGATGAGACTTAAATACAATATTGCAGAATCACATGTCTTTTTATTATAATCAGGTTAATAGTTATATGGCTCATATCGTGGGTAAGTTGGCTTGATTACCTTCAAACAAACTGTTTGAAGCTCTACTACATAGTCCTTAAACTGGACCCAAACCAAACATTTTTTTAATTCAAAATATTTAGTTGCACCACTCTGACACATACAAAGATAAATAAACACTCCTTCAAGCCTATGAGCATTTCAGTGCCTGCTTTTCACCCTTCTCTTTGCATAACTAGGGTTATACTGGGGCAGCCATTAGCAATTCCTCCTTTGCTGGACACCACCTTCTCCAGTATTTTGCCAGATTCTGTCCCGGCAATATGAAAGGAAGGGAGGGGTTTCTCCAATAAATGTAAAATATTTTATATTTGTCATCATGCAGCTGAAAAAAGACTTTTATTTATTATTATAATTTAGAAAATAGATTTTATTCCTGAAATCTTGTTTTTTTAATTTGGGTCCACTTTAAGAGCAATGTTCTCTATCCTGGTTATACTCGGTTATTCATAACTTGGTGAAAGTTCAAAGGAGACATACACTCCTTTTAAAAAAAATGGGCAACTATGCTGGTAAGAAAAGCATTCTGGAGTGAGGACTGGAGAGAAATGTTCTATAAAATCATACATAGGACTTATATTCCTATAGTAGGCCCTTAAACCATGAAGGTGTGGAGAACAGGGAAAAAATGTGAACCAGTTAGCTGAAAGCCCTGGCTTTCCTTTGTACCAGGTCCCGAGTGTAACGATCGGTGAGCACAGAGAGTATCTGATTACCGGTGATCTGCAGTATCACTGGGAATACAGATATATACCAGATTATAAGTGATCTGCAGTCTCACCGATAATCCGATATACTAGCTAACCTCTGTTCACCTGAGTAGAGTGTAGTGTTAGGTGTAACAGTAACACTTTGAGGATTAGGCCTCAGTGCAGCAAGGAGTACTGCACAGATTCCTTCCGCAGACCTTAACTCTCCAAGACTGGAGGAGTCAGACTGACAGTAGGAAGGATGTCTGGAAGTGACCCTCAGGAGGAAGGGTCGCTAACAGAGCGAGGAACCGCCTCTAACGGTAAGGTCGGTTCTCGAGGTCGGACAAGCCAGGTCGTACACACACAGACAGATAAAGTAAAAGATCAGGAGACAAAGGCGGAGTCTAAGTACAAGCAGGGTTCGGCAACGGGGTATCAGAAATATCGAGGTACAGAATCAGGAGTCTGAGGCGGAGTCTAGAAACGAGCCGGGGGTCGGCAACAGAGTGTCAGAAATATCGAGGTACAAGATCAGAGTTCAGAAGGATAGTCAAGGCAGGCAAAGGTCATAACAGATAATCACAATCAAACTAGTACTTTAAGCTATCAACAGAATCTAGCTTAGTGTAGGATTACAGCTCCAGCTGGTCCCGGCACACTAACAGATCTGACTACGGATCTGGGTGCTCCCACGTATGTGATTGCACGCTAGACAAAGAGCAAGTGAACAACCAGCAGTATATATACTCTAGGACCTTTCCAGGACCTCCCTAATTGCTGGTCCAATGGGAGCAGTGGAATTTGTCAGCTGACCCAGCTGGTCAGCCGACTCCCTTCTAACTGTTATTTAAACTCTGCCTCTGTGCTCGCGCGTGTGTAAGTCTGAATCTTGGTGGACTATCAGTCCCAGCCACACCAGTACTGTCATGCAATGTATCAAGTGCGGGGGCCGCCTCTGATGCGGATTCCGCCGTTACCAATGCGGATTCCGCCGCACTGCCTATGCGGCATGCGGCGTTTTTTCCGCGTTGTGACGCCATGCTGGACGCGGAAACAGCCGCCTCACTTCGAGAGACGGCGGCCTTTCCGCGTTTCCTTACACCGAGTCTGTGTGTAATGCTTCATTCCAAAGTTAAAGGGTTTTGAAGGAGGGGTGTCCCCTGCACTTGGCTGCAAAAATGGTGATTGTATAAGTACCAGGCGAACCCAACATTAATGATCAGCAGTTCACCCGGGACGTCGTCTTCTTTTTTTCGCAGCATGAATCTGTGTATTTAAATCTTGTGTCAAGTGCCCTGGGGGTCTCTTTACAGAAGAAGAAGAATCAGCCCTGCTATGCACCCTCATCTCCTCTCTCAGAGTGTGATACTGCCCGAGGCTGGAAACTCCATTCCACTATGCTCTCTGCAGCCAAAAGCAGGGGACACACCTCTTTCAAAACCCCCTAACTTGGGAACAAAGCATTACCCCGACTCGGGACCTGGTGCAAAGGAAAGCCAGGGCTTTCAGCTTTCAAAAAATGGTTAGATTGTGGTAGGACAGCAAATAGAACTTTTCCATGAAGCTGCCAAACTCTGCAGATGTGACAATACATAAGTACCCATTACTGTAATAATGAAATATGGTCAACAATACTGTACAAGGATCTTTAAAATGGCATTTTATAAACAGAACAAAGTTATTATAATTATTATAACCTTTCATAAGAAGTCATTGTTGTCTTCAGAATAAACCTACCATATGGATGTTGTTGTGTGTCTTTTCTGATTATTTGTGACCAGCACCAACTAAAAGACCTGCGGCTTCTTCTATCACTGCATTAGCAAGATAAGTCTGTAATACAGAAATTTTAAATGATTTTCAGCCCAGATAGGTTTTGTTTAGTCCCTGTTCCCAATGTGATTATTATCAAGGTGTTCACTTACTTGACTACATAAGGAGCGCAAAAGGTTAGCTTTCTGCAAAACAGTAATAAAGCAATTACTAAGCTTTCAGTTGCATAGCATTATATATAAAATTACATATGCAAATAATTGAAATGCTCTCTCTGTTAGTCATTTACCAGATAAATAACACCATTCTCCAAATTAATATACAGTATATGGACAAAAACATCAAAAAAAGTGTATCATAAACATATAAAACAGACACTTTCACTTCTAGCTGTGCGTCAAAGGGGGCTGAGACAGTAAGGAAAAGAACTTAGAAAGGGTTAGAATCTTTATCAGCTTTGTACTGCTGTACCTCACTTCCTATTTCAGGGCCCTCTACACGAAGCAGGTTATTTTGCACTGAAGCTGGGCACCGTTACAGCACTAGTGCTATGATGATGGCACTGCGCAATAGTAATTTGGGGATCTGGTGATTTCCAGACCCCAAATTACACCTCCCTTTGAGTTGCTAATACTCGGATGGGGGAATAATATTTAACACCGCCGAGCATTTGAGCAGCAGCAGGGGGAGCCATCATTTGGCTCTCCCTGTGCCCAGCTCACTGGCAGCAGGACAATACGTACGCCTTCTACATTAACTATAGAACCCAGATCGGCATTGGAACAGGAAGTCAGGGAAATGCTGCACAGATAACAGTAACAACCATTCACAACCATTAACATCAGAAGTGTTGACAAGCAAAAATCACTTGGCACCACCGCCCCTATACTGCCGCCTGCCAGGGTTTTACTAACTTTGTTCATACCACAGTCCATCAGACAGGACTTTGATGTGCTGGATGCACTGACCTATTGGGTTATATGGAATCACTCGTATCCAGTGATAGTGTGCATCAGCGGAAAGAAGTATAAATTGCTCAGCAGTGCCTCTAGTGTCAGTGGTCTTGAGAGCGCGTCTCACCACTCCCTACTACACTTTACAAGACGAGACAAGAGCTCCAAATAAAAATGTAGATCAAAACAAATAAGTGCAAATAAATTGTTTAGCATGTAACATGAGTACAACTTCAAACAGGAGAACAGGCATCCAAACATTATTATTATTATTATTATTAGTATTATTAATAATAATTGTATTTATAAAGTGCACAGAATTTTATAAAGGTTAGCTCCGTCCACATCCTGACAACTCCTTTTCCCCCAAAATCACCCAACGTTTGCAGCAACGCGCTTGACGCCCCAACCCGTCAACCCTCCCATCAAAAAAAAAATAATAATTTTTAGGGGGTGTCTGTAAATATTCAGCACCGAGTGTCAAATTCCCTGGGTGCGCCATGCCACTGGTCCCTTCTATATTTGGTCATGAAGTACCGTCTAGGGCTTAGCTAAACTGAGAATCTAAGGCAAAGGAATCAGATATTGACCAGTGCCAAATTACACCACACCAACTCAAAAGCAAGATAGATCTAACCATACCAATGAATCAGGTGCCCAATCAGGTGGAGTCATTTATTTACCCACTACTACAGTGTGATTGGATTAGTAAATCAACCCTATATTGTGGTGAGCATCATTGAATTTTGAGAGGGACTGTAGACAATACAGCTGTTCAGATGCAGAATTACTGTCCAAAGTCATTTTTCATAAAGGTCACTAGATTCAAGGTTTTTCTGTTCTGCTGTACAATACAGGGCTGGACTTGTCGGTGACAAAGATAATATATTTCAGTATTATTGGGAGTGAGTCATAAAAAAAGAAACTCTCAACAAAAGATAAACATTAGAAATATCCACACTTGAGCACGCCACCACGCTCAAAGTAACATCCAGTTTATGTATAGGAGGATCTGTTTGATGAAACCACAATGCAATTCAAGAGTTCAAAAAGTTCAAAATCACCCTTTATTGTATCAAAAGAATTATCAAAGGGTAAAAACTTTTGTGTTTGTCAATGAACATTCTTCATAACATGAGTGTAGAAGATTATTCAGTTTTGACAGATAGGAGACACAATATGCTTTGTTTGATGAAACAATACAATTCAGGCAACGACACTAGTCCGGGTTGGTAACCCTTCATCAGGCCTTTACAAAGCAACAAAGTATATCTTTAGAAAGAATACAACATACATAGTCAAGAAAAGTATTGGGGCATCCGTTCCCATCAGACACAACCCGGCACCTTACTGATGGCTGACACACTGTGTTTGCAGCTGGTGATCCCCTTGCCAGCCATCACTATCTATGAAAATCACTAGACTAATGTTAGCTTGTGTCTTTAAGAACAATGTATGGAATTGCAATATATATACTAAAAACCTACCTCAAGACTGATGAAGAGTTCTATCGCTAAGACCTGCAAAAACAAATCAGGTTCCAAATTATTAAACAGAATAGAAAATGGGATGACCAGAATACAGTGAAGCAGATACAGTGGGATGCGAAAGTTTGGCAACCTTTATAATTGTCATTATTTTCCTGTATAAATCGTTGGTTGTTACAATAAAAAAATGTCAGTTAAATATATCATATAGGAGACACACACAGTGGTATTTGAGAAGTGAAATGAAGTTTATTGGATTTACAGAAAGTGTGCAATAATTGATTAAACAAAATTAGGCAGGTGCATACATTTGGGAACCACAAAAAAGAAATGAAATCAATATTTGGTAGATCCTCCTTTTGCAGAAATTACAGCCTCTAAACTCTTCCCGTAGGTTCCAATGAGAGTCTGGATTCTGGTTGAAGGTATTTTGGACCATTACTCTTTATAAAACATCTCTAGTTCATTCTGGTTTGATGGCTTCCGAGCATGGACAGCTCTCTTTAACTCACACCACAGATTTTCAACTATATTCTGGTCTGGGGACTGAGATGGCCATTCCAGAATGTTGTACTTGTTCCTCTGCATGATTGCCTTGGTGGATTTTGAGCAGTGTTTTGGGTCGCTGTCTTGTTAAAAATCCAGCCTCGGCGCAGCTTCAACTTTGTCACTGATTCCTGGACATTGGTCTCCAGAATCTGCTGATACAGAGTGGAATCCATGCATCCCTCAACTTTGACAAGATTCCCAGTCCCTGCACTGGCCACACAGTCCCACAGCATGATGGAACCACCACCATATTTTACTGTAAGTAGCAGGTGTTTTTCTTGAAATGCTGTGTTGTTTTTTCTCCAAGCATAACGCCCCTTGTTATGCTCAAATAACTCAATTTTAGTTTCAGCAGTCCACAGCACCTTATTCCAAAATGAAGCTGGCTTTTCCAAACGTGCTTTGGCACCTCAAGTGGCTCTGTTTGTGCTGTGGGCGGAGAAAAGGCTTCCTCTGCAAATAGCATCTTCTTGTGTAAAGTGTGCCTAATGGTTGTATGATGCACAGTGACGCCATCTGCAGAAAGATGATGTTGTAGGTCTTTGGTGCTGGTCTGTGGGTTGACTCTGACCTCACCATTTGTCGCTTCTGTTTATCAAAGATTTTTTTGGTCTGCCACTTCGAGCCTTAACTTGAACTGAGCCTGTGGTCTTCCATTTCCTCAATATGTTCCTAACTTTGGAAACAGACAGCTGAAATCTCTGAGACAGCTTTCTGTATCCTTCCCCTAAACTATGATGGGGAAAAATCTTTGTCTTCAGATCATTTGAGAGTTGTTTTGAGACCCCAATGTTTCTACTGTTCAGAGAAAATAAAAGAAGAGGGAAACTTATAATTGACTCCCTTAAATACTCTTTCTTATAATTGGATTCACCTGTGTATGTAGGTCAGGGGTCACTGAGCTTACCAAGCCATTTTGAGTTTTAACAACTAGTTTTAAAGGTTTTGGAATCAATAAAATGACAGTGCCCACATTTATGCGCCTGCCTACTTTTATTTCAAAAATTATTGCACACTTTCTGTAAATGCAATAAACTTAATTTCACTTCTCAAATATCACTGTGTGTGTCTCCTATATGATATATTTAAGTGACATATTTTATTGTAACGACCAACGATTTATGCAGGAAAATCATGACAATTAACAACGTTGCCCAAACTTCCGGATCCCACTGTATATGAACATCACCCAATGAGAGCAGACATGCAGATTCCAACACAGCTGAATGGTCATCCCTCAATCCTGCGTTAATCTGATTGAAGACTGCAGGCCTAAGCGTAAATGCAATCAAAACTATGCAACTGAATGCATGCAGAGAAATCAGAACTGAACAGGACATGCTACAGGAGAGATCCTGACAGTAAGCAAGCCAAACATATGGATCCTTGAGCTGCTTAATGATAAAACCTATGGTAGTAAAAGGGCTTCCTCAGAGACAAAAAAAAAGTTTAATAGTGCAAAAGGTGCATGCAGCATATAGCCCAGGAGCCAAGCCCTACATGCACCTTTTGCACTATAGTTGAGAGATGAGGTCCAGGTATGTATGGAAAAGTCCACCCAGATGCTAAGAGCCCCTGAGGTCACACATTATTTGGTGAGCATAACATTATGATTTGGCTTTGTTCACATCATAAATTGCCAGCACTACCACAAGCGCTGAGCAATTTTATTGAAAGTTTTTTTATCAGCACCTTTCCCTGTGCTTTGCGCTTAGAAAAGCGCTTTTCTAAGCGCTTTTACAGAATGATTTCTTTTTTCACTTCCTGATGTCAGTCAGAAAGTGAACTCTTTCACCCAGAAATGAATAAATACAATGTATTTATTCATGAAAGCAGTGAGGAAATCAGTATACAAAGCGCTTTTTCGAGCGCTTTGTGATTTCCCTATACCTTCCATTGAGCAAAAAACGCTCAGAAAATGGTTCAGGCAGTGCTTTGGTGAGCGGATCAGAATCAAACCTCTCATATGTTAACACTTGCATAGGGAATCATTGCACAAGCACTTTTAGGGCGATTTTGAAAATCACCGGCACTTTAAACAAAAAAATACGAAAACGCCCTAGGTGTGAACAAGCCCTTCCAGAGGATTTGTGTGCTGAAATTGGCTCAATGGTTTATAATTGATTGCCTGATACTCTTTGGTATGATATTTTGTACATTTAAATCTGTATGCTAAACAGAACTGTTTGTATAGTTTAGTTAAAGGACTTACGAGGCCTGTTTTCTAAAAAAAAATACCTGTGTCAGTTTGTAAGGCACGGATGATGCCGTCCGCGTCCTCCGTGCCGTTCCGCTGGGTTCCCGCCGCTCAATATACTCCCGAACGTCCCCCGACCGCACGGCCCGGGTCAGGCTCTCCAGCCTTCACAAAGATGGCCACCGGAGCTGGTCGCGGCTGCGCAGTCCGCATAGCCGCGAGTGCGGCTGCACAGCTCTAAGGCCAACCCCCCGATCCACGCTACAGGAAACAGCCTGTTACGTAGATCGGGGGGTTGGCCCTAGAGCTGCGCAGCCACACTCACGGCTATGCGGACTGCGCAGCCGTGACCAGCTCCGGCGGCCATCTTTGTGAAGGCTGGAGAGCCCGACCCGGGCCGTGCAGTCGGGGGACGTTCGGGGGGATATTGAGCGTCCTCCGTGCCTTACAAACTGACACAGGTATCTAACTTTTTTTTTTTTTTTTAGAAAACAGGCCTCGTAAGTCCTTTAAGACTTACCGGAATTTTTTCAGGATCACACGGCAAGCACTTGAGCTTTCTCTATAAAAAGAGAGAAAAAGTCACTTTCACAGTCCTGTTCAACTCTAGCACAGGCTGACAAATAAATGTTTGCTATCCAGGGGAAATATTCCTAAAGTTGCACCTTTAGCTCAATTTCACTGCTATACAATAACTTCAAGGCATTTATGCCACCTCAAAGTGACTTGTTTTCTTACATGGGCCTCGATTCATAAAGCATTCCCACATGCGGAAATGCTGAAAACAGATGACTTTACCGACAACGAAGCAAAATGTGTATTCATGAAGCCTGTTTCCGCATGAAAAGCCGACATTCGCGAGCAGAGCGATAAATCACCGCCTTGTGCGGTGATTATGTTAATAAAAGTAACAAAATGCAAGCGGTATGCGGCCAGGGATTACCGCTACCTCGGGATGTAGCGATAACCATGCGGAATACGTGCAAGTGAATGGGACAGCCCTCCCAAGCAGCAGCACAGAGAGCAGCGCACGGAGGGACTCCGGCAGCTTCCTACGTTTCCACATGCCTTCCGCCAGCCTACCGCCAGCCTAGAGCTGGAGATCTCCGCTCTGTTATCGCAACTGACAAAATTTTATGAGTGGCTACCCAGAAGTGTGAAATACCGTGCGCGGAGATTTCCCGTATGTATTTCATTAACCGCACACACTTTTATGAATCGAGGCCAAAGTGTGTAATAATCTAGTAGTGATTGCAATATGCTAACTGCGATTATGAAAAATTTTATGCAATTGAACATAAAATTTGGCATATGTGTCCAAAAGTAATTATGATTTGGAAATGAAATGGATTTTGCATAATCCATTCACGACTTTGTGTAATTACGCGTAATTTCGGGCTGACTTTAGCAGTTAATAGCAAAGTTCCCATACAAGCTATCATCACCAAAATTTCTATGTATGTTTAAGGGAATAGTGGGAACAAGTTAGAAACAAATTCAAAAAGACCTTGTAGTTTTTGTAAACTTGATTTTAAAAATGCAAAGGAAAATGGATTTTAATCTCAGTAAAGTAATTGAGCAATAATGGTTCCTGATTATGACTACAGACAAAATTAATTACAAATGAATTCTCTCCTGACTCTTCACATTACAATTGTGCATCATAATAGCAAATTACAATGCAAAATTATTCGACATTCTTGCTCATCACTACTGGTGCTTGTGCGCCAATGCTGTAAAGTCATATAGAAGTAAATACGCATTTTTTTTGTTTCTAAAGGGGCAAAATTATATTTGCCACTAACTTCAGCATGGCTTCAAGGTGATCAATGCGATTAATTTTACAGTGGCATTACTTTGTTGCTGTAAACTAATACATAGGTATAGGATACAGCCATTATTAGTTACATAACCGGGGCGTTGCTCGAATCCTAAGAGATCTGTGGCACCTTTGGGCACTCCAGATGGAAAATGGGTGTGGCCATGCACCAAAATGTGGGTGTGGTCATGGTTAATGCCAAATTTTCCTGAACTTAACAGCAGTCTAAGTATGCCTGCCCAGCATAATGTTGGATGAAGCCCCCTCTTCTTTAATACAGAAAAAATGTAGCATATCACATAAATAACTAGGCTGTTATGATCCCATGCAATGCAACAAGTGCAGAGCATAAGAATTGCATGGAGTGTGGTTGTCACTGATATGGAAATACTGAGAACAAACCAGGATAATGTTTAAAGGTTTATTTGTGAGAATTGCAATATATAAATACACACACACACACACATGTGGATAATGCAATACTGGCAACACCAGTGAACTGTACAAGAATTTGTATGCAAAGGATACAGGAGGAGATTATCCCAACTCAATTTGTATATACAAGTGCTCCCTGCATATACTGGGATATGCAGAGCAACCAGTGTATATACACAAGATCTGTGTGCACACAATCCCTAAACCCGCTTAGTAAGTATGTACAACCTATTTACAAATATATACACGGAGCATATGACCAGGCAGTATAAACAGACAAACAGCAGGCAGTATGGATAGTCAGACAGGCAAGGGTCAATATCAGAGAACAAACGCAGTACAAATAATCGCAAGGCAAAGGATCGTCAGGAAAAGCAAAAGTCGTACAAGGTAAGCAGATAAAGATACACAGGACCGAGGTAACAAGAACAGGATGGGCTAGCACTCAGGCTAAATAGCAACGATGAACTAGCAAAGCTTGATTCTCAGATGCTGGCTTATATCCTGTGCAGAGGAATCAGGTGATGCGGATTTCCTCTCCTTAGCAATGTCCAGGTAATGCAGTTCTTGAGGAGGTTTGCCCCCTGCTGGTAAAATAGGAGGAACCACATGAGTATTACCAAAGTCTTATGAAGACAGTGGAGACCTCTGCTGATGACTAGAGGAAGTCCATGTAACAAGTCACCAGCAGATATGGATCGTAACATAGGCAGAGTTACCTGGTTTCTGTGCTGGCTGGTCTGGCTTTCTGCTCCATGGGCTGACCTGCCACCAGGTTATTTGGCAGTTCCCCCCATAGCATTCCCTGACCCTGACCTTCTAGTGGACCCCCTCCCATGCTCCAACAGGCTTCCGATGGAGGTACCACAACTCCCAGCATGCCCTCATAGAAGAACCACAGTTCCCTGCTTGCCCCATAATGGCATCACAACACCCAACATGGCTCCACAGCACACAGATTGCTCACATACAGGTATCACAGCACCCAGCACCCCCTTGATTGATGCACCTCGGCTCCCAGAATGTCCCCATTGAGTCACCATAGCTGAATCTGCTTGGGGGATATTCAGGGCACCCCAGAATAGATCTGGGGCACATGCCACTGCTCTTTGGGGCTAGCAACATCTTTGTATATAACAGAACACTGTAAAATGATAAAAATTCTGGTGGTTTGTTTTCGTCTCTGGAGAACAGCTAGGGCAGACAAATGTATTAACAGAATGGCAGGGGAAGACCACAGGTGGAGCAAGTATAATGGTAAAAAGGAGGGACCATTTTAGTCAGACATAATTTTTTTTTTAATTCACAACTCCAGGGGGTTTCTTGATGTTCAAGTGACTGTGACAACAACCCTATTGCTAAATACCTGAATGGTACTTGCATTTTGCATGATCACTTACTCTGTAAAAGAACCAGCCTTTAAAGTGTTGCTTTCATAAACATAGTGAACTTTAACAGTAATTACAGAAGTCTGTTAACCTTGAAAGAAATCCAACACACTCAGTATTTTCTTATTTTACAGCATACACTCACCTAAAGGATTATTAGGAACACCTGTTCAATTTCTCATTAATGCAGTTATCTAATCAACCAATCACATGGCAGTTGCTTCAATGCACACCCTAAAGGATGTGGTCCTGGTCAAGACAATCTCCTGAACTCCAAACTGAATGTCAGAATGGGAAAGAAAGGTGATTTAAAGAGACACTGAAGCGAAAAAAAAATATGATATAGTGAATTGGTTGTGTACTATGAATGGCTGCAGTTTACATTTGCGCAATGAAATTTGTATTTATCTCCACCCACTTATTTCCTAACATTGTTCAGGTATTTATTTGGCTGGTGTTGGCTCCGCCTACTATTTCTAACCCTAAAACATAATTACTCAATAACCAAGTTTGTGAGCTTTGCAGTCTTTGGCATTAATAATTTGCATTGAGATTAAACAAATCTGATTTGCTGTTTGTGTCTCCACCCCTTTGTCTGAATTTGAACCCCAGTCACCCAATGACCAACTGTACCAGGTTTAAAGAGACACTGAAGCGAAAAAAAAATATGATATAGTGAATTGGTTGTGTACTATGAATAATTACTAGAAGATTAGCAGCAAAGAAAATATTCTCATACTTTTATTTTCAGGTATATAGTGTTTTTTCTAACATTGCATCATTCTATAATATGTGCAGATTACACAACACTCAGCATTCAAAATGAGTCTTTCAGAGCAGTCTGTGAAGTAATGACCTCTCCTCTAGCAGAGGAAAAGTAAATAGTCCAGGAACAGTTGAGATAATAAAAGTCAGATAACAGCCCTCTCCACGACTAACTTAGTCGGAGAGCTTAATGGCTTGTTTGCATAGAGATAACAACTGGAGTTTCTCAACTCTTCCTGTACTGGAAACAATTACACTGATGTATCTGATCTATTTCTTAGCTGTGCTACACATACAAATCATAATATCATCATTTTTTTCCCGCTTCAGTGTCTCTTTAAGCAATTTTGAGTGTGGCATGGTTGTTGGTAGTGTTGGGCGAACAGTGTTCGCCACTGTTCGGGTTCTGCAGAACATCACCCTGTTCGGGTGATGTTCGAGTTCGGCCGAACACCTGGTGGTGTTCGGCCAAACTGTTCGGGTTCGCCCGAACGGCTCAATGCCTGGCCGAACAGGGCCCCTGTTCGGCCGAACAGGGCCCCTGTTCGGCCGAATACGGCCCCCCTATGGGGTCGCAGGCATAAGGGGGGAGCATGCCCCGATCGCGGGGGGGGGTCGGAAATTCCCCCCACCCCCTCCGCTAGCGCTCCCCCCTCTGCCCGCTTCCCCATACAAAAGTTTAAGGAAAGTAAAATAATACCGGTGGTAGTGGCTGGCAGTGGCACTGTGAAGTGAGTCAGGAGGAGGAGTCCGGAGAGTGACACGTTGAGGGAGGCCGGGCAGCGGGCGGTTCAGCGGTAGTACCCTTGTGGTACTTCCGCCCTTTCTCTGACCTCACGTCCTCTGCGTGATGATGCATACGAGGGTACGCGTGATGCGTACCCTCGTATGCAGAGGACGTGAGGTCAGAGAAAGGGCGGAAGTACCACAAGGGTACTACCGCTGAACCGCCCGCTGCCCGGCCTCCCTCAACGCGTCACTCTCCGGACTCCTCCTCCTGACTCACTTCACAGTGCCACTGCCAGCCACTACCACCGGTATTATTTTACTTTCCTTAAACTTTTGTATGGGGAAGCGGGCAGAGGGGGGAGCGCTAGCGGAGGGGGTGGGGGGGATTTCCGACCCCCCCCCCCCCCCCCCCCGCGATCGGGGCATGCTCCCCCCTTATGCCTGCAACCCCATAGGGCCCCCGAAAGCGGGATGTTCGGGGAGTTCGGGGTTCGACCCGAACATGCCGAACATCGCTGCCATGTTCGGCGAACGTTCCCGAACCCGAACATCCAGGTGTTCGCCCAACACTAGTTGTTGGTGCCAGACGGGCCGGTCTGAGTATTTCACAATCTGCTTAGTTACTGGGATTTTCACACACAACCATTTCTAGGGTTTACAAAGAATGGTGTGAAAAGGAAAAAACATCCAGTATGTGGCAGTCCTGTGGGTGAAAATGCTAGAGGTCATAGGCGAATGGGCCAACTGACTCAAGCTGATAGAAGAGCAACGTTGACTGAAATAACCACTCATTACAACAGAGGTATGCAGCAAAGCATTTGTGAAGCCACAACACACACAACTTTGTGGCAAATGGG
The DNA here is from genome assembly GCF_040937935.1 of Hyperolius riggenbachi. Taxonomy (NCBI): domain Eukaryota; kingdom Metazoa; phylum Chordata; class Amphibia; order Anura; family Hyperoliidae; genus Hyperolius; species Hyperolius riggenbachi. The sequence continues at coordinate 20,936,462 of NC_090653.1, read as the reverse complement.
CTACAACAGCAGAAGACCCCACCGGGTACCACTCTTCTCCACTACAAATAGGAAAAAATGGGCTACAATTTGCACGAGCTCACCAAAATTGGACTTATGAAGGCTGGGAAAAAATTTGCCAGATCTGATGAGCCTTGATAGTCAGAATTTGGCATAAACAGAATGAGAACATGAATCCATCATGCCTTATTACCACTGAGCAGGCTGGTGGTGGTGGTGTAATGGTGTGGGGGATGTTTTCTTGGCACACTTTAGGTCCCTTAGTGCCAATTGGGCATCGTTTAAATGCCATGGGCTGCCTGAGCATTGTTTCTGACCATGTCTATCCCTTCATGAGCACCATGTACCCATCCTCTGATGGCTACTTCCAGCAGGATAATACACCATGTTACAAAACTCGAATCATTTCAAATTGGTTTCTTGAACATGACAATGAGTTCACTGTACTAAAATGGCCCCCACAGTCACCAGATCTCAACCCAATAGAGCATCTTTGGGATGTGATGAAATCTCCGTCAACTGCCAGATGCTATCCTATCAATATGGGCCAACATTTCTAAAGAATGCCTTCAGCACTTTGTTGAATCAATGCCACGTAGAATTAAGGCAGTTCTGATGGCGAAAGGGGGTCAAACACCATATTAGTATGGTGTTCCTAATAATCCTTTAGGTGAGTGTATATACAAAATATTATCAAATACAAACTCTCAAGATGTCTCCAAAAGTTCCAAGTAACATTCACAGTTAACAATGTTTCATTTAATTAGGAATTTATAGCTATGGTTAAAGATGGGTCGAATATCAAATTTTTCGTCTCGCAAACTTCAAATCTGAATCTCCACAAAAATTTGTGAATCTGTTGAATCTGCAAATCTCCACAGAATTCAATGGGCAGGTGGATTCTAAAACCTACAGGGACTGTTTTTGGCCACAAAAGTGATGGAAAAGTTGTTTCAAGGGACCTAACACCTGGACCGTGGCATGCTGGAGGAGGTTCCATGCCAAAAGTCCCACCAAAAATTACAGAGTTTGCACAGAGTCGTGTTTTAATTGCTAAAGGGCAGAAATCACATTACATTCCTACATTTGAGAAATAAAGTGTTTTTAAATGTCTGGCGTGTGTACACGTCCATCAAGTAGTGTAAGGGTTATGCCCGCTTCACACTGACAGACCAAATGCTGACTTGCCTGTAAGCCGAGAGTCACACCGGGCATGCACTCCTGAACAAACAGGTGGATCAGGGCCTGACACCGCACCAACTGGAGATCGGCAAACATTTTTTATGGTCACCTCTGGTGATCAACAATAAAGCATACTGGGCAAACATTGGGCCAACATTGTAGAACCAGTGTTTTGCTCACTGTACAGCCATAGGGGCTGAAAACCGCCATCGCCTGCACTCTTTCCAATGTGCGCAAAGGCCACAGTGACCACTACACAAAGATTGCCACCAATAGGACTAACATTTAAGTCCTGAGAGTGTCAACTATTAACAAATGTTTGTGGTTGTTTGCAGTGCGTTAAACTGAGAGTTTGGTCTATCAGAGTTTGGTCTATCAGTGTGAAGCGGACATAACCCTTACACGACATGTGTACACACTCCGACCATTTAAAAGCAGCACTTTTTTCCTTAAATGTAGGAATGTAATGGGATTTCTGCTCTGCATAAACTACGTATTTTTTGGTGGGACTTTTGGCATGGATCCCCCTCCGGCATGCCACAGTCTAGGTTTTAGGCCCCTTGAAACAACTTTTCCATCACTTTTGTGGCCAGAAAGAGTTCAGAAAGAGTCCTTGTAGATTTTAAAATTTGCCTGCCCATTGAAGCCTATGACGGTTCGCCCGTTCGTGAATGCTTGCGGAAATTCACGTACTATGTTCGAGAACAGAAAGTTTGATGTTCATAACATCTCTAATTGTGACATGGTGACATTTACTTATCATGGTGATTGACATTATTCAATTAAAAATGTGCATAGTTAATTATCCATTTCCCGTCAGTAGCTATCTTGTCTATGATATGTCCTAAAACACAACACATACGCTAAATAACGTGATGTCTACAGACTCTCTGACTTCTTATATTTTAAATTTTTCTAGTACTAGTAGATAGCACTCCTCTCAATTCACCGTTGATGTGCCCAGGTCGCAGAAGCAGGCAGCACTCCTGGCTCCAGTGGAATTCCAAAGCGTAAGGACCAGCACCATCAATTTATAAATGCTCTTTTATTATTTATAAAGACACATTGACAAGGAACAGCAACGTTTCGGAGGGGACCCCCTCCTTTCTCAAGCCAGTGTCAGTGTCTAATAATACATGTATCTCATAGCCTTTATATATCCAACACATCATGGAGTCTAACCTATCACATTGCAGCAGCGCCTATGGCGACCAATCCCCTCAGTGCAGTTCAGGCGGACCTGATGGGGGACTACATAGCTAATATGCTAATGTGTGCTTAGCCCAGCTAGCCAGTAATACGCAGGCGCCGGGGGGAAGCGGCCGCGTCCGCGCGCGCATCCATCCGCGGCGCCGACCAATCAGCCGCGAGGAGGTGTTGTCCTCATCATGGTCACGTCTCCTTCTGGAGGCGGACCTGATGGGGAACCTCGCTGGCTCGAGAGCGCGGCATATCGCCGCGCCCCCAGGTCCAGACGTCACTAGAACACAGGGCGAAATGTAAACAAGCCGCCCACGTGTCCCTGGTGGATCGCAGGCGGACGCCAGCCGCCTCCCCCGCCCGCATAACACGAGACAGATGACCCCAAACGTCACACAACCTGTACAAAGCTATAGATCATAAAATCGGAAATACAAATACATCTGTAGTTACTAGTATAAATAATATATAGGGGTCAGAGGGGAATATCTCAACAAAGATTAAAGTAAATACATAAAGATGAATAAGAGGTTCCTTTTGATTAAACAAGAAAAATATTTCAACCATAATGGAACTAACCTAATCAATAACAAAATAAACAAAGTAGTAAAAATAAATATAATATAAAATAAAATAAAAAAATAAAGTAAAAAATAAATAAAAATAGAAAAATACAAATATAAAAAGATATAAAAATAAAGAATGAATAGGATAATTAAAGGATTAATCAAACTAATGGTTGCATGTCATATTCCCTATTCATACCCCTGGGTTCTAAGGTATCTAATCTCCTTATCCATACTGCCTCCCTATATAATAGTTTTTTTAACCTGTCCCCACCCCTTCTTGGTATGGGCACTTGTTCTAATATCTGGAATTTCAATTGACTGACCGAGTGACCAGCAGATAAGAAATGTGACGACACTGATAATTCGTTATTTCTATTCCTAATAGTACTTTTGTGGGATGCCAATCTGGCCTTAATGGGTTGAGTTGTCTGTCCAACATACAGAAGTCCACATGGACATTTTAAGGCATAGATTACATAACGGGAATTACAATCAAAATGACCATGAATTTTGAATGATGTACCCAAATGGGGATGTCTCACTACTGGGCCTCTAATAATACTATGACAATTAGCACAATTCATACAGGGGTAGGTCCCAAATGGGCGGTTAGAGATAAGATTACGGGGTTGTGAAGGACCCAAGTCAGCTCTCACTAACTTGTCCTTCAATGTAGGTGCTCTTTTATATGACATTAAGGGAGGAGTCTGGAATTCCACCACATTGGGTAGACCATTCCTTAGAATATTCCAATTACGTCGAATGACTTCCGCTATCCTATTACTATGTATATTATATTGTGAAACAAAAGGAATCCTCTTGTTGTGACCCCTCCTACGGTTAGTAATATCGGATTGAGCTGTCTCAAGTCTAAGTCTTGCTCTGCCCAGCAGGTGTTGGGGATATTGTCTATGTCTAAACTTGTGTTCCATTTCGTCTAGTCGTTGTTTTTTCAATACTGGATCACCCACTATCCTATCAATGCGGGAAAATTGGCTGCTAGGAATGGATGAAAGTGTTGACGGAGGATGGAAGCTCTCATAGTTTAGTGTAGAATTAACATCCGTGGGTTTGACGTATAAGTCTGTGCTCAACCCCCCATTGGATTTTCTCACAACCGTATCTAAGAAGCTAACCTCCTCCTTATCAACATGAACAGTTAACCTAATAACCGGACATTTAGAATGTACTTGGTCTATAAATTCCATAAGGCTCGAATGTGGCCCCGCCCACACGCAAAAAACATCGTCAATATATCTGTGCCAACAACGGGCAAATGTAGTAAATAATGTATTAGTATAAACGAATGATTCCTCATAAAGGTTCATAAAGATGTTTGCGTAGGACGGGGCCACATTCGAGCCCATCGCCGTACCCCTGATCTGTAAAAAGTATTCATCTCCAACTAAAAAATAATTGCATGTTAGTACCAGCCTAAGTAAATCACAAAGAAACTTAATCTGATCTCTATCAAAATCCGAGGCACAACTCAGTATGTGTTCGACAGCCTCCACACCCCCATCATGAGGGATGGAGGTGTAGAGGCTCTCCACATCTAGGGTCACCAACAATGCCCCTTCAGGTATAGGGGAAAGCCCACAAATTGCATCCAAGAACATTGATGTATCTCTAAGATAAGATTTTCCGGCTACCACAAATGGTCTTAACATAATATCCAAATATTTAGCTAGGGGGGAAAAAATGGAGTCAATGCCCGCCACTATCGGGCGCCCTGGTGGGCGCTGTTTATCCTTGTGTATCTTTGGACATATATAAAAAACTGGGATTATGGGATCTTTCTGTATCAAAAAATCAAAAAGTTTATCATCAATGATGTTCTTGTGGTGGGCTTGTTGTAACAGCTCCAATATTCTCTTTTGGAAATGTGATGTCGGATCCTGAGGCAACTTCTGGTATGTTAAAGTGTCTGATAACAGGCGGTTCATCTCACTCTTGTAGTATACGGTATCCATAATCACCACCGCTCCCCCTTTGTCTGCCTGTTTGATAGTGATGGCTCTATTATTTGTTAATTCCCCTATTGCAGTACGTTCTTCTGCTGTGAGATTATGTTGGATTCGAAATTCTCCATAAGGGTGTGGTCTAGATATTATGGAATCCACTTGTTGTTTAACTGTTGATACAAAATTCTCGATTATCTGGCAGGTAGGGGGGGACTACAGATGTATTTGTATTTCCGATTTTATGATCTATAGCTTTGTACAGGTTGTGTGACGTTTGGGGTCATCTGTCTCGTGTTATGCGGGTGGGGGAGGCGGCTGGCGTCCGCCTGCGATCCACCAGGGACACGTGGGCGGCTTGTTTACATTTCGCCCTGTGTTCTAGTGACGTCTGGACCTGGGGGCGCGGCGATATGCCGCGCTCTCGAGCCAGCGAGGTTCCCCATCAGGTCCGCCTCCAGAAGGAGACGTGACCATGATGAGGACAACACCTCCTCGCGGCTGATTGGTCGGCGCCGCGGATGGATGCGCGCGCGGACGCGGCCGCTTCCCCCCGGCGCCTGCGTATTACTGGCTAGCTGGGCTAAGCACACATTAGCATATTAGCTATGTAGTCCCCCATCAGGTCCGCCTGAACTGCACTGAGGGGATTGGTCGCCATAGGCGCTGCTGCAATGTGATAGGTTAGACTCCATGATGTGTTGGATATATAAAGGCTATGAGATACATGTATTATTAGACACTGACACTGGCTTGAGAAAGGAGGGGGTCCCCTCCGAAACGTTGCTGTTCCTTGTCAATGTGTCTTTATAAATAATAAAAGAGCATTTATAAATTGATGGTGCTGGTCCTTACGCTTTGGAATTCCACTGGAGCCAGGAGTGCTGCCTGCTTCTGCGACCTGGGCACATCAACGGTGAATTGAGAGGAGTGCTATCTACTAGTACTAGAAAAGTGGTTACAGCACAAAGATTTGCACCCTTGGATATCATGGAGAAAGCGGATCTCAGCAAGCTTGTTTTCTCGTTTACATCAGAGGATACGGACAGGATCATGTCACAAGTTACAACAGAAGTGGCATTCCTTAATACTGCAGATGATAAAGCTATCAAGAAACAATTGGAGAGATTGTCCAAACTAAAGGTTTCTTTGGAATTACATGCCACTACCTTGGCAGAATATCGGAGAGTGGGTAGAATACCCAGAGGGATTAGATCTAATGTGAGTCCTCTCATGTTCCCCACGGATAATGATTTTTGCCAGACATGGACTATGATATGGAACAAGGCGTCTTTCGATGCCATGCTGCTTACAATTGATCGCATCATGCTGGAACTTCCTAAAATTGGAACTCAGATCGATGACTTGAAACAGAGACTATTTGACAATTCCAATTCTGATGATTATGCAAGATTTGTAGTCGAGTTGAAAACTATGATGGAGAACCATAGAAAGAGTATTGAAATCATAAAAAGAGAGAAATTCCAAAGAGATGCGTCCGACTATCAAACTGGGTACGTGTATAGTTGGCAAAAACCCCAGTCTAGAAAACGACGAGAGGCTCGCCCAAAGCCATATGAACGTGGACAACGGGGGGACTCGACAGATGTACTCCCATCTTCCCAATCATCTTCGGAACACCCGTCAAGCGCAGAAGAAAGCGCAGGGGCGGGAGGAAACATAAAAGATCGCTTGAGACAAAAGCCCAAACAGGCCAGACCTGTCAAGACCAATGCGAGATAAATAAATCTATTGTTGTTAACATTTCCTCAATGTCTTTGTCCACTGCTCAGCAGCAGGTGTTGGAGAGGGGTCTCTCTTTTGCCCCTACCCACTGGCCACAGCCAGTTGATCTGGATATTGATCTCCACAGATTTTTTCGAAATATTCGGCTTAAGTATTACTTCAGCATACCGAGGGAATGCTGGTTCCCACCGAGGCCCACCGATGATAATTGTTTATCCTTGAGTGATACCACCTTGAGATCAAAGAGCAATTTTTCCCCCCCTACCTGCCAGATAATCGAGAATTTTGTATCAACAGTTAAACAACAAGTGGATTCCATAATATCTAGACCACACCCTTATGGAGAATTTCGAATCCAACATAATCTCACAGCAGAAGAACGTACTGCAATAGGGGAATTAACAAATAATAGAGCCATCACTATCAAACAGGCAGACAAAGGGGGAGCGGTGGTGATTATGGATACCGTATACTACAAGAGTGAGATGAACCGCCTGTTATCAGACACTTTAACATACCAGAAGTTGCCTCAGGATCCGACATCACATTTCCAAAAGAGAATATTGGAGCTGTTACAACAAGCCCACCACAAGAACATCATTGATGATAAACTTTTTGATTTTTTGATACAGAAAGATCCCATAATCCCAGTTTTTTATATATGTCCAAAGATACACAAGGATAAACAGCGCCCACCAGGGCGCCCGATAGTGGCGGGCATTGACTCCATTTTTTCCCCCCTAGCTAAATATTTGGATATTATGTTAAGACCATTTGTGGTAGCCGGAAAATCTTATCTTAGAGATACATCAATGTTCTTGGATGCAATTTGTGGGCTTTCCCCTATACCTGAAGGGGCATTGTTGGTGACCCTAGATGTGGAGAGCCTCTACACCTCCATCCCTCATGATGGGGGTGTGGAGGCTGTCGAACACATACTGAGTTGTGCCTCGGATTTTGATAGAGATCAGATTAAGTTTCTTTGTGATTTACTTAGGCTGGTACTAACATGCAATTATTTTTTAGTTGGAGATGAATACTTTTTACAGATCAGGGGTACGGCGATGGGCTCGAATGTGGCCCCGTCCTACGCAAACATCTTTATGAACCTTTATGAGGAATCATTCGTTTATACTAATACATTATTTACTACATTTGCCCGTTGTTGGCACAGATATATTGACGATGTTTTTTGCGTGTGGGCGGGGCCACATTCGAGCCTTATGGAATTTATAGACCAAGTACATTCTAAATGTCCGGTTATTAGGTTAACTGTTCATGTTGATAAGGAGGAGGTTAGCTTCTTAGATACGGTTGTGAGAAAATCCAATGGGGGGTTGAGCACAGACTTATACGTCAAACCCACGGATGTTAATTCTACACTAAACTATGAGAGCTTCCATCCTCCGTCAACACTTTCATCCATTCCTAGCAGCCAATTTTCCCGCATTGATAGGATAGTGGGTGATCCAGTATTGAAAAAACAACGACTAGACGAAATGGAACACAAGTTTAGACATAGACAATATCCCCAACACCTGCTGGGCAGAGCAAGACTTAGACTTGAGACAGCTCAATCCGATATTACTAACCGTAGGAGGGGTCACAACAAGAGGATTCCTTTTGTTTCACAATATAATATACATAGTAATAGGATAGCGGAAGTCATTCGACGTAATTGGAATATTCTAAGGAATGGTCTACCCAATGTGGTGGAATTCCAGACTCCTCCCTTAATGTCATATAAAAGAGCACCTACATTGAAGGACAAGTTAGTGAGAGCTGACTTGGGTCCTTCACAACCCCGTAATCTTATCTCTAACCGCCCATTTGGGACCTACCCCTGTATGAATTGTGCTAATTGTCATAGTATTATTAGAGGCCCAGTAGTGAGACATCCCCATTTGGGTACATCATTCAAAATTCATGGTCATTTTGATTGTAATTCCCGTTATGTAATCTATGCCTTAAAATGTCCATGTGGACTTCTGTATGTTGGACAGACAACTCAACCCATTAAGGCCAGATTGGCATCCCACAAAAGTACTATTAGGAATAGAAATAACGAATTATCAGTGTCGTCACATTTCTTATCTGCTGGTCACTCGGTCAGTCAATTGAAATTCCAGATATTAGAACAAGTGCCCATACCAAGAAGGGGTGGGGACAGGTTAAAAAAACTATTATATAGGGAGGCAGTATGGATAAGGAGATTAGATACCTTAGAACCCAGGGGTATGAATAGGGAATATGACATGCAACCATTAGTTTGATTAATCCTTTAATTATCCTATTCATTCTTTATTTTTATATCTTTTTATATTTGTATTTTTCTATTTTTATTTATTTTTTACTTTATTTTTTTATTTTATTTTATATTATATTTATTTTTACTACTTTGTTTATTTTGTTATTGATTAGGTTAGTTCCATTATGGTTGAAATATTTTTCTTGTTTAATCAAAAGGAACCTCTTATTCATCTTTATGTATTTACTTTAATCTTTGTTGAGATATTCCCCTCTGACCCCTATATATTATTTATACTAGTAACTACAGATGTATTTGTATTTCCGATTTTATGATCTATAGCTTTGTACAGGTTGTGTGACGTTTGGGGTCATCTGTCTCGTGTTATGCGGGCGGGGGAGGCGGCTGGCGTCCGCCTGCGATCCACCAGGGACACGTGGGCGGCTTGTTTACATTTCGCCCTGTGTTCTAGTGACGTCTGGACCTGGGGGCGCGGCGATATGCCGCGCTCTCGAGCCAGCGAGGTTCCCCATCAGGTCCGCCTCCAGAAGGAGACGTGACCATGATGAGGACAACACCTCCTCGCGGCTGATTGGTCGGCGCCGCGGATGGATGCGCGCGCGGACGCGGCCGCTTCCCCCCGGCGCCTGCGTATTACTGGCTAGCTGGGCTAAGCACACATTAGCATATTAGCTATGTAGTCCCCCATCAGGTCCGCCTGAACTGCACTGAGGGGATTGGTCGCCATAGGCGCTGCTGCAATGTGATAGGTTAGACTCCATGATGTGTTGGATATATAAAGGCTATGAGATACATGTATTATTAGACACTGACACTGGCTTGAGAAAGGAGGGGGTCCCCTCCGAAACGTTGCTGTTCCTTGTCAATGTGTCTTTATAAATAATAAAAGAGCATTCTTATATTTTAAAAACATTTTACATGATGTGCTTTGATAACAACTCCTGTTTCTTACCGTATATATTTGACTATAAGTCTAGAAATGTAGGTCTGACTCACTAAATAGAAATACGGGGGTTGACTTGTACTAGAGTCGGACCTAAATTTCTTAGTCATAGCCAAGGGGATGGGAGCGCACTTTTCTTCAACCCTTGCAGAAATAAATAAAAAAAAAACACAGATCTGAAAGTCCTGGCCAAAACAATTTATATTAACTTTGTTGGGTAGACTTATATTTGAATCCATAAAAAAAAAAAAATCATCATAAGAGGATCACATTTTGTGGTCGAATCATACACAAGGTCGACTTATATTCAAAGATATATGGTAATTAATTGGAGATATGCCTATCTCTCTCTCAATTGCCACAGGACACGTTAAAGAGACTCTGAAGCGAGAATAATTCTCGCTTCAGAGCTCATAGTTAGCAGGGGCACGTGTGCCCCTGCTAAACCGCCGCTATCGCGCCGCTAAACGGGGGTCCCTTCACCCCCAAACCCACCTCCGCAAGACTTGGTCGCAAAGTTGGTCGTGAAATGAGGCAGGGCTAACGGCTGCAGCCCTGCCTCCAGTCGCGTCTATCAGACGCCCATTGCCGCCTCTCCCCCGCCCCTCTCAGTGAAGGAAGACTGAGAGGGGTGGGGGAGATTCGGAGGTACGCCTCTGATAGACGCGCGGGAGGCAGGGCTGCGGCGGTTAGCCCTGCCTCAATGCGGAAGAGATTCCGCTCTGTACGGGGTGGGTTTGGGGGTGAAGGGACCCCCGGTAAGCCGCGGGATAGCGGCGGTCTAGCAGGGGCACACATGCCCCTGCTATCTATGAGGTCTGAAGCGAGATTTATTCTCGCTTCAGACTCTCTTTAAAGTGTACCAGAGGTGGTACACTGGTTTTTATTTATGCTTACTCCAGCCCCATGAGCACTGGGGCGTCCCTCGCCATCCTCTTCAGCCCCTACATTCTGGTCCAGTCAGTCACCGCCAGTAGTGGGCTTCTGCATGCATGACTCGGCCCCTCGTGCACCCTCCCCTTGCACCCGTCCTCTGGAGCATTGTGCGCCTGTGCAAGACTACTGCGCAGGTGCAGAACACTCCAAGGGACGTAAGCATGATGAGGGGTGTGCGTGCAGCTGAGCCGTGCATGCACAGAAGGCTGTGAATGCCTTGATAACCAGGAATCATAGCAGCATAACAGAGGGGCCGAGGAGGACGGCGAGGGAGGCCACAGTGCTCATGGAGCTGGAGGAAGCCCCAGGTTAGTATAAATAAGGGCCACTAAAATCCTTTAATAAGAGTCTTTAATTTCAAAAATAACTTTAAATACCCAACAATTATATATCTACCTATATTTAAATAAAAGATATGCACATCAGTTATCTAAAACAGTTTTAATAATAATTTATGTTTCACTTATAGCATTTTCTTACCACAAGTATATCTAGTCTAGTTTCATTGCGAAAAGCCTGTAAAATAGAGACTTAAATAATCATGTGAAGCATAGACTGTAGTAGAAATCAACATCTACATTGAGGATCACAGGTAAGCCAGATATTACCTGAAAATTTAGCAGAATTGAAATCTCCACATTCCTGATTGGAATTCAGTATTCCCGATTGGAACTCAAAAATCAGAGAACAGAACTTGGAAATTGGATTTAGGTGGAAATACCACATTACAGCAACTGCGTAATTTTAGACCAATCACAGAACTCGGAAGCATTGGACCAATCAGAGAATGCCAAGTCAACGCGGAAGTATTTAGCCAATCAAAGAATGCAAAAAATGACCCAAAAAAGGCTACTTGAAAATTGGAAAACAGAAATCGGAAAACGGAAATCTGCGAAATCAGTAATTGCCATTGGTGGAACTCAAAATTTCCATGGAATCAGCATAGGCATTTCCGACCATCCTTTGTTTTAAGCTTAGCTGACAGTTTGGCGTTATATATTGCAAAGATTAATGCTCATTCTCTCTCCATCCGATCAGTGAGGATCGGGGGCTCCCATTACCATTCTAGATTATTGATAGAGGGGGCTCCAAACTGCCAAACTACCGGCTCAGCCAGAAATAATCTAGGGTGTGTACAAGCTTTTAGTTTAGGTGGTGAACATGAGTAAAGGCTCATACACACCTACCAACAATCGGTTCACCTGTCTTTCAAATGTGTCTGTTAGAAGACAGGTGGGCGTGTGTACAGCTGACAAACAACCAGATGACCAACTGATAATAGGTTGTTTGCCAGATCCAACAGGAGGATCAATCTGCACAACCATCATGCAAGTTGAAATGTGCGCAAGTCTTTTGAACAATTTAGTTGTATTTGAATGCAGACATGTTGTGCAGTTTGTCATTTAGTTTGCATGCATAGTCAGGGCCCGATTTATACTTTCCAGTGCCCAAGGCCAGGTGTCAACAACCCCCCCTCCCACACACACACACACCCCACCCCACCCCTTTCCCAACTCCATTCTGTCCACAAACCTTACTAGTAATTACTGTTTTGAACGGGCTCCTTTCCATTGTGCTTCTCTGCCCTCGATTCAAGAAAGAGGCAGCACTTGCTCTGTCCGCTCGTGCTCCCTGAAATTCCATGCTTCTGCCCAAATGTACACAGCAGCCGATAGTGTTCTGGTCATGTATACTTCAGAAATGACGCTCGTGTATGAGCAGCAGTTGTCAAGTACTCATACCCATAACACTCCCGGCCTCAGCTGCTGTGCACATCTAGACAGTAGAGTTGGGCCGAACGGTTCGCCGGCGAACGGGGTTCGCGCGAACTTAGGTGGTTCGCGTGCGGGTACCGCACGCGAACCTTTTGCGGAAGAAGTTCGGTTCGCCCCATAATGCACCTGAGGGTCAACTTTGACCCTCTACATCACAGTCAGCAGGCCCAGTGTAGCCAATTAGGCTACACTAGCCCCTGGAGCCCCACCCCCCCTTATATAAGGCAGGCAGCGGCGGCCATTACGGCCACTCGTGTGCCTGCATTAGTCAGAGTAGGGCGAGCTGCTGCAGACTGTCTCTCAGGGAAAGATTAGTTAGGCTTAACTTCTTCCTGGCTGCATACCTGTTCTGTTCAGTGAGCCCTCAGCCCACTGCATACCTGTACTGTGATCCTGCCACTGCATAGCTGTTCAGTGATCCTGCCACAGCATACCTGTTCTGTTCAGTGAGCCCTCAGCCCACTGCATACCTGTACTGTGATCCTGCCACTGCATAGCTGTTCAGTGATCCTGCCACAGCATACCTGTTCTGTTCAGTGAGCCCTCAGCCCACTGCATACCTGTACTGTGATCCTGCCACTGCATACCTGTTCAGTGATCCTGCCACAGCATACCTGTTCTGTTCAGTGAGCCCTCAGCCCACTGCATACCTGTACTGTGATCCTGCCACTGCATAGCTGTTCAGTGATCCTGCCACAGCATACCTGTTCTGTTCAGTGAGCCCCCAGCCCACTGCATACCTGTACTGTGATCCTGCCACTGCATACCTGTTCAGTGATCCTGCCACAGCATACCTGTTCTGTTCAGTGAGCCCTCAGCCCACTGCATACCTGTACTGTGATCCTGCCACTGCATACCTGTTCAGTGATCCTGCCACAGCATACCTGTTCTGTTCAGTGAGCCCTCAGCCCACTGCATACCTGTACTGTGATCCTGCCACTGCATAGCTGTTCAGTGATCCTGCCACAGCATACCTGTTCTGTTCAGTGAGCCCTCAGCCCACTGCATACCTGTACTGTGATCCTGCCACTGCATACCTGTTCAGTGATCCTGCCACAGCATACCTGTTCTGTTCAGTGAGCCCTCAGCCCACTGCATACCTGTACTGTGATACTGCCACTGCATACCTGTTCAGTGATCCTGCCACAGCATACCTGTTCTGTTCAGTGAGCCCTCAGCCCACTGCATACCTGTACTGTGATCCTGCCACTGCATAGCTGTTCAGTGATCCTGCCACAGCATACCTGTTCTGTTCAGTGAGCCCTCAGCCCACTGCATACCTGTACTGTGATCCTGCCACTGCATACCTGTTCAGTGATCCTGCCACAGCATACCTGTTCTGTTCAGTGAGCCCTCAGCCCACTGCATACCTGTACTGTGATCCTGCCACTGCATAGCTGTTCAGTGATCCTGCCACAGCATACCTGTTCTGTTCAGTGAGCCCCCAGCCCACTGCATACCTGTACTGTGATCCTGCCACTGCATACCTGTTCAGTGATCCTGCCACAGCATACCTGTTCTGTTCAGTGAGCCCTCAGCCCACTGCATACCTGTACTGTGATCCTGCCACTGCATAGCTGTTCAGTGATCCTGCCACAGCATACCTGTTCTGTTCAGTGAGCCCTCAGCCCACTGCATACCTGTACTGTGATCCTGCCACTGCATACCTGTTCAGTGATCCTGCCACAGCATACCTGTTCTGTTCAGTGAGCCCTCAGCCCACTGCATACCTGTACTGTGATACTGCCACTGCATACCTGTTCAGTGATCCTGCCACAGCATACCTGTTCTGTTCAGTGAGCCCTCAGCCCACTGCATACCTGTACTGTGATCCTGCCACTGCATACCTGTTCAGTGATCCTGCCACAGCATACCTGTTCTGTTCAGTGAGCCCTCAGCCCACTGCATACCTGTACTGTGATCCTGCCACTGCATAGCTGTTCAGTGATCCTGCCACAGCATACCTGTTCTGTTCAGTGAGCCCTCAGCCCACTGCATACCTGTACTGTGATCCTGCCACTGCATAGCTGTTCAGTGATCCTGCCACAGCATACCTGTTCTGTTCAGTGAGCCCCCAGCCCACTGCATACCTGTACTGTGATCCTGCCACTGCATACCTGTTCAGTGATCCTGCCACAGCATACCTGTTCTGTTCAGTGAGCCCTCAGCCCACTGCATACCTGTACTGTGATCCTGCCACTGCATACCTGTTCAGTGATCCTGCCACAGCAAACCTGTTCTGTTCAGTGAGCCCTCAGCCCACTGCATACCTGTACTGTGATCCTGCCACTGCATAGCTGTTTAGTGATCCTGCCACAGCATACCTGTTCTGTTCAGTGAGCCCTCAGCCCACTGCATACCTGTACTGTGATCCTGCCACTGCATACCTGTTCAGTGATCCTGCCACAGCATACCTGTTCTGTTCAGTGAGCCCTCAGCCCACTGCATACCTGTACTGTGATCCTGCCACTGCATAGCTGTTCAGTGATCCTGCCACAGCATACCTGTTCTGTTCAGTGAGCCCTCAGCCCACTGCATACCTGTACTGTGATCCTGCCACTGCATACCTGTTCAGTGATCCTGCCACTGTATACCTGTTCTGTGAACCCGCCACTGTATACCTGTTCTGTTCAGTGGACCCGCCACTGTATACCTGTTCTGTGAACCCGCCACTGTATACCTGTTCTGTTCAGTGGACCCGCCACTGTATACCTGTTCTGTGAACCCGCCACTGTATACCTGTTCTGTTCAGTGGACCCGCCACTGTATACCTGTTCTGTGAACCCGCCACTGTATACCTGTTCTGTTCAGTGGACCTGCCACTGTATACCTGTTTAGTGAACACGCCACTGCATACCTGTTGTGTTCAGTGAACCTGCCACTGCATACCTGTTCTGTGAACCCGCCACTGTATACCTGTTCTGTTCAGTGGACCCGCCACTGTATACCTGTTCTGTTCAGTGGACCTGCCACTGTATACCTGTTCTGTTCAGTGGACCTGCCACTGTATACCTGTTTAGTGAACACGCCACTGCATACCTGTTGTGTTCAGTGAACCCACCACTGTATACCTGTACTGTTCAGTGAACCCACCGCATCAGTGCGCATACCTGTGCAGTTAAGTGAACCCACCTACCTACGTGAGTGCACGCAGTGTGATATACCACTCCGTGCATACCCGATATGGACAAAACAGGTAGAGGAAGAGGAAGAGGTAGTGGCAGAGGCAGAGGAAGGCCACCCGGCAGGTCTGCGCGAGGTCGTGTAAATGTAATTTCGTGTGGACCTGGCCCACAGTACAGTGCTCGGAAGAAGGCACGTCCCATCACCTCCCAAGATTGTCAGGACGTGGTTGAGTATTTAGCGACACAGAACACCTCATCTTGCTCAGCCACCAGCGCTACTACTAGCACCACTTCCGCTGCATTTGACACTTCGCAAGAATTATTTAGTGGTGGTGAAATCACTGATGCACAGCCATTGTTACAGCCAGATGAATTTTCACCAGCTCATATGTCTGCGTTACGCGACAACACTATGGATGTAACGTGTAAGGAGGATGAAGGACCTACACATTTGGATTTTTCTGAGGCAAGCGAAGCTGGGCAGGATGATTACGATGATGACGATGATAGGGATCCTCTGTATGTTCCCAATAGAGGAGATGAAGAGGGGGACAGTTCAGAGGGGGAGTCAGAGAGTAGTAGGAGGATAGAAGTTGCTGAAAGAAGCTGGGGCAGCTCTTCGTCAGAAACAGCTGGTGGCAGAGTCCGGCACCATGTATCGCCAGATTCGCCACCTATGTACAGCCAGCCAACTTGCCCTTCAGCATCAGCTGCTGAGGTGCCCACATCCCAGGGTGGCTCAGCGGTGTGGAAATTTTTTAATGTGTGTGCCTCAGATCGGACCAAAGCCATCTGTTCGCTCTGCCAACAAAAATTGAGCCGTGGAAAGGCCAACACTCACGTAGGGACAAGTGCCTTACGAAGGCACCTGCAGAAAAGGCACAAACAGCAATGGGATGGCCACCTGAGCAAAAGCAGCAGCAGCACACAAAAGCAAAGTCACCCTCCTTCTCCTCTTCCTCCTTCAGGTGCATCATCTGCTTATGCCGCTCTCTCCCTTGCACCTTCACAGGCACCCTCCTCCACTCCGCCTCTGCCCTTGAGCGGTTCCTGCTCCTCTGCCCACAGCAGCAGTCAGGTGTCCGTGAAGGAAATGTTTGAGCGGAAGAAGCCACTTTTGGCCAGTCACCCCCTTGCCCGGCGTCTGACAGCTGGCGTGGCGGAACTGTTAGCTCGCCAGCTGTTACCATACCGGCTGGTGGACTCTGAGGCCTTCCGTAAATTTGTGGCCATCGGAACACCGCAGTGGAAGATGCCAGGCCGCACTTATTTTTCCAGAAAGGCCATACCCCAACTGCACCGTGAAGTTGAGAGGCAAGTGGTGTCATCTCTTGCGAAGAGCGTTGGGTCAAGGGTACACCTGACCACGGATGCCTGGTCTGCCAAGCACGGGCAGGGCCGCTACATTACCTACACAGCCCATTGGGTGAACCTGGTGGTGAACGATGGCAAGCAGAAAGCGGCGGACCAAATTGTGACACCTCCACGGCTTGCAGGCAGGCCTCCTGCCACCTCCTCTCCTCCTGCTACATGCTCTTCGCTGTCCTCCTCCTCCTCCTTGGCTGAGTGGCAGTTCTCCTCTCCAGCTACACAGCCCCAGCTCCGCAGGGCCTATGCTGCATGCCAGGTACGACGGTGTCACGCCATCTTAGACATGGCTTGTCTCAAAGCGGAGAGTCACACTGGAGCAGCTCTCCTGGCTGCTCTTAAGAAACAGGTGGATGAGTGGCTGACCCCGCACCACCTGGAGATAGGCAACGTGGTGTGCGACAACGGCAGCAATCTGCTTGCCGCTTTGCATATGGGGAAGCTGACACACATACCCTGCATGGCACATGTCATGAATCTGGTGGTTCAAAGATTTGTGGCAAAGTACCCTGGCTTAGCGGATGTCCTGAAGCAGGCCAGGAAGTTCTGTGGGCATTTGAGGCGCTCTTACACAGCCATGGCACGATTTGCAGAAATTCAGCGTAAAAACAACATGCCGGTGAGACGCCTCATTTGCGATAGCCCCACTCGCTGGAACTCGACCCTCCTCATGTTCTCCCGCCTGCTAGAACAGAAGAAAGCCGTCACCCAGTACCTCTACAACTGGAGTAGAACGAAACAGTCTGGGAAGATGGGGATGTTCTGGCCCGACAACTGGACAATGATGAAAAATGCATGCAGGCTCATGCGGCCGTTTGAGGAGGTGACCAACCTGGTGAGCCGCAGTGAGGGCACCATCAGCGACTTAATTCCCTACGCGTACTTCTTGGAGCGTGCTGTGCGTAGAGTGGCGGATGAAGCTGCGAATGAGCGTGACCAGGAACCGTTACGGCAGGAACAGGCATGGGACCAATTTTCATCAGACCCAGCTGTTTCCTCAACACCTGCGGCAGCACAGAGGGGGGAGGAGGAGGAAGAAGAGAGGTCATGTGCAGAAGATGAGTCAGACTCAGAGGATGATGAGCAAGGTGTTTCTTTGGGGGAGGAGGAGGAGGAGGAGGGGACAGCGGCAGGAGAACAACCGCAGCAGGCGTCGCAGGGGGCTTGTGCTGCGCAACCTTCCCGTGGTATTGTTCGCGGCTGGGGGGAGGAGGTTGACTTACCTGACGTCACTGAGGAAGAGCAAGAGGAGATGGAGGGTACTGGATCCGACTTTGTGCAGATGTCGTCTTTTATGCTGTCCTGCCTGTTGAGGGACCCCCGTATAAAAAACCTCAAGGGGAATGAGCTGTACTGGGTGGCCACACTACTAGACCCTCGGTACAGGCACAAAGTGGCGGACCTGTTACCAACTCACCGGAAGGTGGAAAGGATGCAGCACATGCAGAACCAGCTGTCAACTATGCTTTACAATGCCTTTAAGGGTGATGTGACGGCACAACGCCAGCAAGGTACCACTGCCACTAATCCTCCTCCCGTGTCCACGCAGTCAAAGACAGGACGCTCCAGCGATCTCATGGTGATGTCGGACATGCGGACGTTCTTTAGTCCAACGCCTCGCCGTAGCCCTTCCGGATCCACCCTCCACCAACGCCTGGAACGGCAGGTAGCCGACTACCTGGCCTTAAGTGTGGATGTAGACACTGCTGTGAACAGCGATGAGGAACCCTTGAACTACTGGGTGCGCAGGCTTGACCTGTGGCCAGAGCTGTCCCAATTTGCCATCCAACTTCTCTCCTGCCCTGCCGCAAGCGTCCTCTCAGAAAGGACCTTCAGCGCAGCTGGAGGCATTGTCACAGAGAAGAGAAGTCGCCTAAGTCACAAAAGTGTTAAGTACCTCACCTTTATAAAAATGAATGAGGCATGGATCCCGGAGGGCTGCTGCCCGCCCCAAGACTAAGTCAGTCCCCGCACATACAGCATCTCTGCCTGCACGCCGTGTGACTGGCTGCCTGGCCTGCCCCAAGAAGACTAAGTCGCTCCCAGTCCCTCCACACAGCATGTCTGCCTGCAGGCCGCTTCACTACCTTCTCCGCCACCACCAACAGGGTCCGGGACTCCAGGCGGATTGCTGAATTTTTTAGGCCGCTGCTAGCAGCGGCCGCTGTAATAATTTTTCGGGTGCGTGTACATGACTGCCTAATTTTTCTGGCTGCACTGCGGGCAGCTGCAACAACAAAAAAAAAGGCATGAACATGCGCCCATTCCCCTTCGTGATCATTACCTTGCCGTGGTGAAGGGGCTTGCGTATCACAATGGAGCAATGACCGGCGCCTAGATGAGTGTCTCGGGGGGCACACCCACGATAATAAGGTCGTTGCCTCATTGTGGTCAGACCAAATTTGATCAGCTGGACAGTCACTGTTCTGTCATTCAGCTACATCAGCCAGGTGACTGACCATATGGGCTGTAAAGCCACCAAAACCTGCACTCTCGCCATGGTGCGCACCAGTCCAGCACGGCCGTCACTACACAAACAGCTGTTTGCGGTGCGTTACACGATGAGTTTGGTGCGTCAGTGTGAAGCAGTACCTTAATTACACTACCTGATTGATGTATACACATGCAAGATGTTTGAAAGCACTTTAGGCCTGTCATTTAACATTCAATGTGATTTCTGCCCTTAAAACGCTGCTTTGCGTCAAATCCAGATTTTTCCCGGGGACTTTTGGCATGTATCCCACTCCGCCATCCCCCCCTCCAGGTGTTAGACCCCTTGAAACATCTTTTCCATCACTTTTGTGGCCAGCATAATTAATTTTTTTTTTCAAAGTTCGCATCCCCATTGAAGTCTATTGCGGTTCGCGAACTTTAACGCGAACCGAACCTTTCGCGAAAGTTCGCGAACCCGGTTCGCGAACCGAAAATCGGAGGTTCGGCCCAACTCTACTAGACAGGAGTGCAAAATTACAAGGAGCGCAAGTGGACAGAGTATGCGCTGCTTCTTTCTGCTCTGTGCCACTGACTGCAGTCAGAGCCACAAACTAGTGACAGGGCAGTGCAATGGAGGAAAGCCCATTCAAAGCAGAGTAAGTAGCAAACAACAACATCTTGTCAGTACACAGGAAGAAGGCTTAGAAGCAGAATGACTTTTATTTTAAGTTAGCCAATCAATAATATAATCCTGACTAAAAACGTTCTGCTTTCACTGATGGCTAACACTGTACAATACTCTACTGCTACAGGTAATTAGAAGGATCCTAAACTACATACACTGGCATAGATGTAGGTGTCCTTAAAACAGTGACAATTTAGTGCTTAAAATAGAAAGACAGATCTTAAAGAGAGTCAGGAAAGAGTTAACTGAAGCGGAGATCACTGCTGCCATAAACATCCCTGTTATAAATGTAAGCTTAGATAAGATAAAGTAATTAACAGGAGTCATTCTGACAGCTTTAAGGTCCGTACACACGCCGGACTTTAGGCAACGACGGGTCCGTCGTTGCCTCCCGTTGGGTGGGCGTGCCAGCGACAGTCCGGCGTGTGTACGCTCTGTCGTCAGACTGATACGGCTGTTTCTGAGCGATCCGCCCGGCGGATCGCTCAGAAACAGCCGTATCAGTCTGACGACAGAGCGTACACACGCCGGACTGTCGCTAGCACGCCCACCCAGCGGGAGGCAACGATGGACCCGTCGTTGCCTAAAGTCCGGCGTGTGTACGCTGCTTTAGGAGAGAGGGAGAAGTAACTAGCAGAGCTGAAATTCCTCTGTGGCAGTAGAGTATTGTACCATGTATCATGTTGATTAAAAACTTCTTGGAATTCCTCTGTGAATGTGTGCATTAAAACGGGATGCAGTTATGTCTGCTTTACTGTAAATGGGCACTTTTCACACAGCAGCATGTACAGTATGTCCATAATACAGAGGACAGGATCATCATCAGATATGCAGGGAATATGGGAACTCTGGAATTTAGACATCAATGCAGAGCAGGGCGCTGCGCTGCAGACCAGAAGAGATGATTTACTTTAACATGTGATCTCTTCTTTCTCCAAGTCCTACCACCCTTCTTATGTCATCTACACTTTATCTCCCTAGGCCGTGGCCTTTGTGGCCTTTCCAGAAATCCGGCCCTGCGCATAGTACTTAAGTGAGCTGCTTGTTTAGTTGGTTGGCGTATGTGTACGTACTTGTCAGGTAAACAACTTGTTGTGTGCTTGGTCATGTTGTGCGGTTGGTTGCGCATTAAAGGGATACTGTAGGGGGGTCGGGGTAAAATGAGCTAAACTTACCCGGGGCTTCTAATGGTCCCCCGCAGACATCCTGTGTTGGCGCAGCCACTCACCGATGCTCCGGCCCCGCCTCCAGTTCACTTCTGGAATTTCTGACTTTAAAGTCAGAAAACCACTGCGCCTGCACGCCCGTGTCCTCGCTCCCGCTGATGTCACCAGGAGTGTACTGCGCAGACACAGACCATACTGGGCCTGCGCTGTGCGCTCTTGATGACATCAGCGGGATCGAGGACACTGCAACGCAGGCGCAGTGGTTTTCTGACTTTAAAGTCAGAAATTCCAGAAGTGAACTGGAGGCGGGGACTTCAGCATCGGTGAGTGGTTGCGCCAACACAGGATGTCTGCGGGGGACCGTTAGAAGCCCCGGGTAAGTTCAACTCATTTTCCCCTGACCCCCCTACAGTATCCCTTTAAGTTGGACGTGTGTATGAATGAATCAGTAACTATATTTGTTTTCCTTGACTGCAGTGCTAGAGTTTATGCTAAGTAGACATGATGCAATTTTCTGTCAGATCGATTATTTTCCAATGCTTGGTACACACAATGAGATTTTCTGGCACATTTACTGTCAGATCAATTATTTCCAACATGTTTGATCTGATTTCCGATCGATTTTCTGACCGATTTTCCATAGAAGTGAATGGAAAATCTATCGGAAATCAAATCAGATATGTTGGAAATAATCAATTTGGCAGTAAATCTGTCTGAAAATTATATTCTGTGTACCTAGCATTAGGTCTGCTTTAAAGAGACTCTGAAGCGAGAATAAATCTCGCTTCAGAGCTCATAGTTAGCAGTGGCATGTGTACCCCTGCTAAAATGCCGCTATGGCGCCGCTTAATGGGGGTCCCTTCACCCCCAAATCCCCTCGGTGCAGCCGGGGATCTCTTCTGGATTGAGGCAGGGCTAACCGCCGCAGCCCTGCACCATGCGCGTCTGTCAGCGTGTATCTCCGCCTCTCCCCCGCCCCTCTCAGTCTTCCTTCACTGAGAGGGGCGGGGGAGAGGCGGCGATGCGCCGCTGATAGACGCGACTGGAGGTAGGGCTGCAGCCGTTAGCCCTGCCTCTAGGAGCAGCAAAATCTGCGACCAATTTGGTCATTGATTTTGCGGGAAGGGGGGTTTGTGGGTGAAGGGACCCCCGTTTAGCCGCGGGATAGCGGCGGTTTAGCAGGGGCACACATGCCCCTGCTAACTATGAGGTCTGAAGCGAGAATTATTCTCGCTTCAGTGTCTCTTTAACTCATTACGGACCAAAGTCTCTGGGCCCTTTAAAAAGAACCCAAGCCAGCAATATTTAATCAGGTAATTTCCATCACTGCTCACCTACCCCCCCCCCCCCCCTCCTTATTTTCACTTTCAGGGGTCACAGTCAGCGCTGCTTACAGAGCTCTGTGCTCTCTTCCAAGAAGTACAGAGCTTAGAAAGGCCAGGATCGAATGGGGGATATGTGGCAAAGGGCCATTGAGAGGAAGAAGGTGGTGTTTCTGACACCCAGAGTGGGCATTTTGCAGCGACACCCCTCTCCCTCCAGATTGCCTACAAGCTGCGTGTTGGCAATTTTGGGGGTTGCAGCAGGAAGGGGATAAGAATGGCATGGAGCGGACACAGAGGCATGGCATACAGCAGGGAACAAGCTTCTGGGTCCCATATGGCCCCCTGAATTCGCCTCAAGTACACTTTAAGGACCAAAGGCAATTCCTGATCCCAGTGATCAGCTCACAGTGATTAGGCAGTCAGAAGCCAATGAAAATGTACAGATGCATGGAACTCAAAGACTGTGGAGATCTGTGCCAGCGGGGATGCGCAATTGTATCTTCTTCTCAGGAGCCACTGGTATTAAAACTATGCAACATCAGGCTTAGGCAGCCACAAGTGCGCGTAGTTTTAATTACCAGCAGTCCCAAGCCAGTTAAAGCTGCATATACAGGATCTTCTCAAAAAATTAGCATATTGTGATAAAGTTCATTATTTTTTGTAATGTACTGATAAACATTAGACTTTCATATATTTTAGATTCAAATACACACAACTGAAGTAGTTCAAGCCTTTTATTGTTTTAACATTGATGACTTTGGCATACAGCTCATGAAAACCCAAAATTCCTATCTCAAAAAATTAGCATATTTCATCCGACCAATAAAAGAAAGTGTTTTTAAAACAAAAAAAGTCAACCTTCAAATAATTATGTTCAGTTATGCACTCAATACTTGGTCGGGAATCCTTTTGCAGAAATGACTGCTTCAATGCGGCGTGGCATGGAGGCAATCAGCCTGTGGCCCTGCTCAGGCATTATGGAGGCCCAGGATGCTTCGATAGCGGCCTTTAGCACATCCAGCGTGTTGGATCTTGCGTCTCTCAACTTTCTCTTCACAATATCCCACAGATTCTCTATGGAGTTCAGGTCAGGAGAGTTGGCAGGCCAATTGAGCACAGTAATACCATGGTCAGTAATACCATTTACCAGTGGTTTTGGCACTGTGAGCAGGTGCCAGGTCGTGCTGAAAAATGAAATCTTCATCTCCATAAAGCTTTTCCTCCCCCTGCCAGCAATTCAGCATGATCGGCTGTCATGACAGCCGATCACTTACCTGCCCCTGGCAATCGCCGCTGGAAGACTGAAGGTGGAGCGGAGCTCTGCCATGCAAGCAGGGATACGTGCACATCAGTGCGCGCAATCTCCGGCAAACCACGCCCCAAGGTCCTTCCGCCGATCGGCGTTAGGCAGTCCTGGGGCTGCTGCCATGTCCACGCCCATCGGATAAACAGTTTGTAGGTGTTTTTATGCTACATTGCCGCCTTTGTTCAAAGTTTTGCTACATTCTTTAGTTCACCCCTGGGGGAGGGGTGTTACCCCTTTCCTATCTACAGAGAGTGACTACTTAACCTGAGTGGGGTCAGGTCAGAATCTCCCTACCAGAGTAACCCTGGTTTGTGAATATGACTAATTTTTCTATTCTAAATACATTCCTTCAAGTACAAATATACTACACTATATATTATACACTACAGTATATTGAGATCTTGGGTCCCCCTTCAATTTTTTATACAAGTCTCTGTACAATAGGTGACCGTAACTGTGACTCTGCTGGATGGAACTATGCATATTTTATGTAATGCTGATCATAAAATGTATTATTTTTAATCCTGTAATGCCATCTGGTTATTACTACTGATCTGGCTATGAGTTCTAGCAGAGTCTTTTATAGGCGCAGTATATGTACTTTTTATTTATTATTTAGGACCTCCAATGAACTAGCACTTATTCACCACTGAAGGAAAAAACACAGATACTTACATCGCAAAAGTAAGCATTTCCCAGTTTAAGTAGGTCCTCTTTAGTCATCTGAAATAAAATGTGTATATATGTGAGATAGTAAAATAATTCAGAAAACACAAGAAAATTGACCTCCACTTCCGAATCCTGAAGTCATTTCGGTGCCCGATGCTCAGCGCCGAGCACCAAAGCTGGGCGCAGCCATAGCACTAGTGCATGGGGTAAATCAGGGCTTCTGCGTTCACCAGACGAGTTACATCTCCCTCCGAGTTGTGAAATTCGCAATTTCGCATCGTAATCTTAATGCAAAATTTCAGAGAAAATCATAATTCATTTTGTATGTAATAGTAATATTTTATAATTTCGCATAATTTTTCACGCAATTTTCATGTAATTTTGCATCATTTAGTGCCGACTTTAGCAGTAAATAGCAATGCCTCCCCTCCATATATGCCATTGCTACCAAAATTGCTAAATATATTTAGGAGAATAGTGAATACAATAAAAAAAAAAATTAAAATCGACTTTGCCAGCCGTATGAGTCCACACACTTGGCACAGTTGGTCACTTGGTGACTGAGGTTACAAATCCAGGAAAAGTGGGCGGAGCATAAAACAGCCAATCAAATTTCAGCCATTCATTTTAAATGGGAAAATGTAAACTGCAGCCATTCTTACACTGTTAATGGAAGGGGTCTCAAACTTGGCACACCTGGTCACTAGGTGACTGGGATTAATATTCAGGAAAGTGAGTGGAGCTGTAACATTCGCATAAGAGAGGGTGACGTGTGGAAGACGGCGTTCAACACACCCGATGGGCACTACGAGTACCTTGTGATGCCCTTTGGGTTGTGCAACGCACCCGCCGTCTTCCAGGAGTTGATTAACAAAGTCTTTAGGGAGGCCCTGGGGCGGTTCGTCTTAGTCTACTTAGACGACATACTCATTTTTTCATCGAATATTGCTGAACACAGGGAACATGTGAAGTATGTTTTAAGGAAACTACGACAAAATTCCTTGTATGCTAAACTCGAGAAGTGTCTTTTCAAAGTTTCTGAAGTTCCCTTCCTGGGGTACATAATCTCCACCGCTGGACTCTCTATGGACCCCAGGAAGGTTTCTGCTGTTCTGGAGTGGCCCCAACCTTTAGGGTTGAAGGCACTCCAGCGATTTCTTGGCTTCGCTAACTATTACAGGAAGTTTATCAAAGGATTTTCTTCTGTGGTCTCACCTCTCACTGAGCTCACCAAAAAGGGGGCAGATACATACAATTGGTCAGCAGAAGCTCAGTCTGCATTTTCATCACTTAAAAAATTGTTCTGCTCCGCCCCCATTTTAAGACATGTGGACATTACTCTCCCATTCATTGTTGAGGTGGATGCTTCAGAGATCGGGGTTGGGGCTGTATTGTCTCAGCACTCCGGTCTGCAGGGCAGGTTTTTCACGTCGTCTCCTGGAAGATGGCGGGTGCGTTGCATAACCCGAAGGGCATCACAAGGTACTCGTAGCGCCCATCGGGTGTGTTGAACGCCATCTTCCACTCGTCACCCTCTCTTCTGCAAATCAGGTTGAATGTCCCTCTGAGATCGAGTTTAGTGAAGACACCTGTATCCGTAATCTGAGCTAACAAGTCATCAATCAGAGGGAGAGTGTAACGATTTTTTACGGTAATTTTGTTCAACCCTTGGTAATCGATGCATGGCCAAAAGCCACCGTCTTTTTTTTTGTACAAAAAAGAAACCTGCCCCGGCCGGGAACCTAGATGGACGGATGAAACCTTTGGCTAAATTTTCTTTAATATACTCCTGCATGGCAAGTTTTTCAGGCCCTGAAAGGTTATATCAATGGCCTCTAGGGGGCATACAACCGGATCTCAAGTCAATGGGGCAGTCAAAACTTCAATGAGGAGGAAGTTTGTCTGCCGCCTTGGGACAAAAAACATCAGCAAACTCAGAATACTGAATAGGCAACCCCTCCACTTGAACCTTGGTAGCACACACTGTGACTTTTTCCATACGATGATGATGGCAATAGGAGGACCAGCTTAACAATTGCCTGGAACTCCAATCGATCTGAGGGGAATGTTTTTGAAGCCACGGCATACCAAGGATCACAGTGGAGGTAGCCATCTTAAGTACAAATAACTGTAACTGTTCTTTATGCAAAGCCCCTATTTTAAACAGCAGTACAGGAGTATGAGAAAGGGGTTGTTTGGCCTGCAGTGGTGAATTATCCACTGCAGTAACAACAATCTGACATGCCAGGGAGAGCAGAAGAAAACAAAACTTAACAGCAAAATCGTAATCCATAAAATTTGCTGCGGAACCCGAGTCTATAAAGGCTGGACTTGATCTTCCCAGGTGATAGAACACGGAAGAAGTAAGCGACTATTCTTTAGAGGTAATCCAAAATCACCTAGGGTAGTACCTCCAGTTACCCCTAGGTGATAGAGTTCCACCTTCCTGGGACAGGTTTGTACCACATGACCTTTCTCTGCACAGTACAGGCAGAGTCTCTCAGTATGTCTCCTGTTGTTCTCACCCTCAGAGAGCTTGGATTGTCCGATTTGCATCAGTTCGTCCTGAGGAGGAGAAGAAGGGGTAGAAGCAGAGAAAGGAACAGGGGAAGGCCTTCCTGATGCTCTACCTCAAATTTGCCTTGCCTAACGAACTCGACGCTCAATCTTGACAGCTAAAGAGATTGCCTCATCCACTGTATTAGGTTCTGGGTGGCTTAACATCAGATCAGCAACAGCATCAGATAACCCTGATAAAAAACAGTCTAGTAAAGCATACTGCCCCCATCTGGCTGACACCGCCCACTTTTTAAACTCAGCAGCGTAAGTTTCAACAGTGTTATGACCTTGTCGGAGAGTTTTAAGACTCCTCTCTGACGTCATAGCTAAATCTGGATCATCATATATAATAGCCATTGCTTTAAAAAACTCTTGAACGGATGTTAATGCCTCATGACCAGTGGGGAGACTGTAAGCCCAAGTCTGCGAGTCACCAGATAATAAAGTTTTTATTAAAGTAACTCACTGACTCTCAGAACCCGAAGATACAGGGCGTAACTCAAAATATGATAGGCAACAATGCTTAAAATTCTGGAAATCAGACCTGTGCCCAGAAAACCTTTCAGGAAGAGGCATTCTGGGCTCCATAACAACAGGGGATGGCACTGGTGCATTAGGTGCTTGAAGGGTGCGCACCATCTCAGACAGTTGGTTAATCTGAGTCTGTTGGGTGTTAACCGTGAAGGTCAAGTGATTAGCCGCTGTGGTTAAAGAGAATCTGTATTGTTAAAATCGCACAAAAGTAAACATACCAGTGCGTTAGGGGACATCTGCTATTACCCTCTGTCACAATTTCGCCGCTCCCCGCCGCATTAAAAGTGGTTAAAAACTGTTTTAAAAAGTTTGTTTATAAACAAACAAAATGGCCACCAAAACAGGAAGTAGGTTAATGTACAGCATGTCCACACATAGAAAATACATCCATACACAAGCAGGCTGTATACACCCTTCCTTTTTAATCTCAAGAGATCATTTGTGTGCTTCTTTCCCCCTGCAGCTATCTTCCACTGAAGTGTCAGGCTGTTTCTTCCTGCAGAGTGCAGACAGCTGTGCCTGTATGTAATTCTTCAGTATGTGAAAGCCCAGCCAGCTCAGAGGACGATTTATCCAGCTTGTAAAAGATTAGAGAGAAGAGAGAAGCTGCCATAATCTAAATAATACACAGGCAGTGTGCAGAGAGGGGCCTGGAGGGGGGAGATGCATCACAGAACCACAACACTGAAGAACTTGGCAGCCTTCCAGACACAGCCTGACAAGTCTGACAAGAGAGAGATAAGGTGATTTATTACAGAGATGGTGATAGTAGAAAGTGCTGCAGTAAGCCAGAACACATTAGAATAGCTTTTGGAACTTGTAGGATGATAAAAAAACAGGATGCAATTTTTGTTACGGAGTCTCTTTAAGAGTTCAACATGACTGCACAGTGCCTCCATCGACATTTTGGTCTGCTGTTCTGTAATGATTGGTGTAGCAAACAGAAGTCTGGTTATTGTGTGATCTGCAGTATCACCAATAAATCAGACACTATACCTGATTATATGGTGATCTGCAGAATCACCAAAAATGCAAGTATAGCTAGCAAGGTAATAGTAAGTGTGCAGTGCTTGGTGCAACAGTAATACTGATTAGTTTTAGCAGAACCTCACCAGAGAAGCTGGTGGGTACTATCAGTAATGAACCTCACCAGTGACAAGGGCTCACTGGTGAGTAGCGTGGTCAGACAGATCGGTTCGGCAGCAGACAGGAGGATACAGTACAAAATAGGCAGGCAGAAGGATAGAGGTATTTCAGGCAGAGTCAGCAACAGGATCAGATGGGCAAAAGTACAGAATCTTATAGCGTAAGAGTAGTCAGAAGAGAGCCAGAGTCATACACAGAATATCAAGCAATAATAACAGTAGTAATAATAATTCCTAGTCTTGTGTGAAATCCCTGGTTTCCTCCCAGATCAAAGCACACCAGAACTAATCTAAGGTCTGAGTGCTCACACGAAGCATTCGCAACAGTAGACAGTTTGCAAGTGATTCTCAGAGGCTTAAGAAGCGGAGGAGACCTCTCGACCACGTCCACGCCCATCAGCCAATCCG
This sequence comes from Hyperolius riggenbachi, assembly GCF_040937935.1. Taxonomy (NCBI): domain Eukaryota; kingdom Metazoa; phylum Chordata; class Amphibia; order Anura; family Hyperoliidae; genus Hyperolius; species Hyperolius riggenbachi. The sequence continues at coordinate 20,907,158 of NC_090653.1, read as the reverse complement.
AGCTGCCGAGAGTCTCCCCTGACGTCAGCCGACCGGCAGGTCAGCTGACGCGCCTCCTCCCCGCACAAAGGTCCTGTCTGTGCGCGCACGCGACAAAGTCACCCTATGAGCCACTGACAACCCCCTTGGCGTGCTAGACACCGAAGGGATAGGAGAAACGCCCGACAGGGAACCTGAAGCAGCTGCGGGGGCATCCTGACTGCCCGCAGCTGCATCTGCACGGAATGTTACAGAACCCATCATTTTCCTCCGGCTACCACCCACAGACTAACGGGCAAACGGAAAGGGTTAACCAGTCCCTTGAGCAGTTCCTCAGGTGCTATGTGGCAGATGCTCAGTTGGACTGGGTGACATTTTTGCCATTCGCAGAGTTTGCCCATAATAACTTAAAGAGCACCTCTTCAGGTTTCTCCCCGTTCCAGGTGGTAACGGGGAGATCGCCCAAGTTCTCTCCACTGCCTGTAGTGTCATCTCCTTTTCCTGCCCTGGAAGAGTGGCAGGGAATTTTGAAGGAGATTTAGACTTTGGTAAAAAGAAACCAAGGAAAGGCCTTTCAGACCCAGAAGAAACAGGCAGATAAGAGACGCTCTGTGGAATGGGATTTTGCACCAGGTGATATGGTGTGGGTTTCTACCCGGCATTTGGCTTTGAAATAACCCTCTGCGAAGTTGGGTCCCAGATTTATAGGTCCATACCCCATGGCCAAAAAGATCGATAGTGTCACATATGTCATTTCTCTACCTTCCAGTATGAGAGGTGTGAAGTCATTCCATGTGTCTCTGTTGAAGCCTGCTGTGCATGTGGATTCCTCTCCCCCCCCCCTCCATGGTGATTGATGGGGAACCTGAGTTTGAGATAGAGCACATTTTGGACTCTCGGTGGGTGCGGAACTCCATACAGTACCTTGTTCACTGGAAGGGGTATGGGCCTGAGGAGAGATCTTGGGTACCAGGGCATTGTATGCATGCGGAGGAGCTTAAGGAAAAGTTTCATGAATTGAACCCTGAGAGGCCAGGTGGATCGTGTCCGGAGTCCACGCCTCAAGGGGGGGGTACTGTAACAGTCCGTGCAGATGCAGCTGCGGGCAGTCAGGATGCCCCCGCAGCTGCTTCAGGTTCCCTGTCGGGCGTTTCTCCTGTCCCTCCAGTGTCTAGCACGCCGAGGGGACTGTCAGTGGCTCATAGGCTGGCTTTGTTGCGCGCGCTCGCGCACAGACAGGACCTTTATGCGGGGAGGAGGCGCATCAGCTGACCTGCCGGTCGGCTGACCTCAGAGGAGACTCTCGGCAGCTCTGATTGGCTGATGGGCGTGGGCGTGGCCGAGGGGTCTCCTCCGCTTCTTAGCCTCCAAGAAATCACTTGCAAACTGTCTGCTGTTGCCAATACTTCTTGTGAGCACTCAGACCTTAGATTAGTTCCGGTGTGCTTTGATCTGGGAGGAAACCAGGGATTTCACACAAGACTAAGAAATATTATCACTACTGTTATTGTTGCTTGATATTCGGTGTATGACTCTGGCTCTCTGCTGACTACTCTTACGCTATAAGATTCTGTACTGTTGCCCATCTGTTGCCTGAAATACCTTTATCCTTCTGCCTGCCGATTTTGTACTGTATTCTCCTGTCTGTTGCTGAACTGATCTGTCTGACCACGCTACTTGTCACTGGTGAGGTTTATTACTGATAGTACCCACCAGCTCCTCTGGTGAGGTTCTGCTAAAACTAATCAGTTTTACTGTTGCACCAAGCACTGCACACTTACTATTACCTTGTTAGCTATACTTGCATTATTGGTGATTCTGCAGATCACCATATAATCAGGTATAGTGTCTGATTTATTGGTGATACTGCAGATCACACAATAACCAGACTTCTGTTTGCTACACCAATCGTTACAGGAGCCTACAACAGCCAATCAAAATGTGCCTTTTGATTTTCAAGTGGAATATTTAAACTGCTGCTATTCTTACACTGTTTATGGCAGAGGCTTCAAACTTGCTACAGTCAGTCATTGAGCGACTGGGGTCCAAATTCACTAAAGGCCAAAAACAGCCAATCAGATTTCCTTGGAGGATAAACTGCTTCCATTCACACATTTTTTATGCCAAGAACCTGAAAGCTCACAAACTTGGTCATTGAGTAACTGTGATTCAAGGTTACAAAAAGTAGGTGGAGTCAAAACCAAATTTCACTGGGAAAATATAAACTGCAGCCATTCTTACACTTCTAATGGCAGGGTTCCCAAACTTTGCACAGTTAGTCACTGGGTGACTGGCATTAATATTCAGAGAAGTGGGTGGAGCCTACAACAGCCAATCAAAATTCACCTGTTGATTTTCAAGGGGAATATTAAAAGCGACTTAGAGATGAGTCCCACTACAGTTTTTTTTTTACTTACCTGGGGCTTCCTCCAGCCCCATAAGCATGGATGTGTCCCTCGCCATCTTCCTCAGCACCGCTGTTTAGCCGCATCTTCCCTGGTAAGTGGCTCAGTGACGTCAGCAGCGGACCTTCTGCGCAAGTCCCGAAGGCTCTGGCTGATGTCACTCAGTCAGACTGAGCCCAACTGAGCCGCTTACCGGGGGTTGACTGTGGGAGAACGGCGGTGCTGAGGAGGACGGTGAGGGACGCATCCATGCTTATGGGCCTGAAGGAAGCCCCGGGTAAGTAAAAAACTCTGAGTCTCTTTAAATTGCTGCATTTTTACACAGTTAATAGTAAATGCCTGAAACCTCGTACAGTCAGTCACTGGGTGACTGGGGTTCAAGTTCTACAAATGGGGTGGAGCCACAAACAGCCAATAAGGTTTGTATAATTTCTATGAGAATTGGGAATATACAAATGATTGATACCAAGGACCCCAAAGCTCATCAACCTGGTAATTGAATGACTATATGTCAAGGTTAAAAAAAGTGGCAGAGCCAACAACTAAATTTTTTACATGGGAAAATATAAACTGCAACCATTCTTACACTGTTAATGGCAGGGTTCCCAAACTTGATACAGTTGGCCACTGAGTGACTGGGATTAATATTCAGAAATGTGGGTGGAGCCAACAACAGCCAATCAAAATTCACCTATTGATTTTCAAGGGGAATATTTAAATTGCTGCCATTCTTATACTCTTAAAGAGGAACTCCAGTGAAAATAATGTAATAAAAAAGTGCTTCATTTTTACAATAATTATGTATAAATGATTAAGTCAGTGTTTGCTCATTGTAAAATCTTTCCTCTCCCAGATTTACATTCTGACATTTATCACATGGTGACATTTTTACTGTGGGCAGGTTATGTAGCTGCTCCTAGCTGTTTTGGCTGTTACAGACAGCTGTAAACAGTCATTTCCTGTCTGTGAACATTGTGGCAGTTTGCCCAGAGTACCGCGGTACCAGAGCTTCTTGTGGTAGGGATTTCAGCACAAAATCAGTCATACAGTGCCCCCTGATGGTCTGTTTGTGAAATGCAATAGATTTGTCATGTAAAAGGGGGTATCAGCTACTGATTGGGATAAAGTTCAATTCTTGGTCGGAGTTTCTCTTTAAGGGCAAAGGCCTCAAACCTGGTACAGTCGGTCATTGGGTGACTGGGGTTCACATTATGAAAAGGGGTGGAGCCACAAACAACCAATTAGATTTATTTGCTGGATAAACTGCTTTCATTCACACGTTTGATGCCAGGAAGCCGAAATCTCACAAACTTGGTCATTGAGTGACTGTGTGTCAAGGTTATAAAAAGTGGGTGGAGCCTACAACAATATTTACTGAGAAAATATAAACTGCAGCCATTCTTACACTGTTAAAGGCAGGGTTATCAAACTTTGCATAGCTGTTCAATGGGTGACTTGGATTAATAGTCAAGAAAATGGGTGGAGCCTGCAGCAGCCAATAAAAATTCACCTATTGATTTTCAAGGGGAATATTTACATTGCTGTCATTCATACACTTTTAATGGCAGAGGCCTCAAATCTGGTACAGTCAGTCACTGGGAGACTGGGGTTTAAATTCTGAAAAGGGGGCAAGCCAAAAACAGCCAATCAGATTTGTGCAATTTCAATGGGAAAAGGCAACTTATTAATGCTAAAGACCCCAAAGCTCATAAACTTGGTCATTGAGTGACTGTATTTCAAGGTTAGAAATAGTGGGCGGAGCCAACAAACTAACTTTTTACATGGGAAAATATAAAGTGCAGCTATTCTTACACTGTTAATGGCAGGGTTATCAAACTTGACACAGTTGGTCACTGTTATATATATTAAAACAGCGCACATATGGAATCCAAAATGATTTGAGGATCAAAAGTCTGCAAGACCGCTTTAGTCCTTGACTCGCAGTAATGATGTATACGGTATATATATATATATATATATATATATATATATATATATATATATATATATATATATATATATATATACGGTAATTCAGTAGTGACTCCGTATCAATAGCACCTCAAAACAAACCAAAAACAAACCAATAGGCTCCATAGCACTATCACCCTATGTATATGGAAAAACATTCTTTAACATCTCTTAAAGTTACAGCACCAAAATAAAACGCTATCATCTCTATATTCCCCATATGCATAATTATTAGGATGATAGTGCTATTGAGCCTATTGGTTTGTTTTTGGTTTGTTTTGAGGTGCTATTGATACGGAGTCACTACTGAATTTGTGGAGTGGATCGGTGATGATCAGTATAGGCAGAGGGAGGCCTTGATGTCCCTATAGGCGCTGTTTGACCCAGTCTTGCAGTGGGTCAATTTATTGCGGTGAGTGTTCCATCTTGAGGGTGTGGTGGTGGTACACACTGTAGAAGACATATACCGTATACATCATTACTGCGAGTCAAGGACTAAAGCGGTCTTGCAGACTTTTGATCCTCAAATCATTTTGGACTCCATATGTGCACGGTTTTAATATATATAATTGTACATTTTGAACGGGATAGCGCACCACCGAGTATTTTACACCCTTGCATTAGCGCAGTGTTTTATATGTGTATACAGTTGGTCACTGGGTGTCTGGGATTAATATTCAGAAAAGTAGGTGGGGCCTACAACAGCCAATCAAAATTCACCTATTGATTTTCAAGGGAAATATTGAAACAGCTGCCATTCTTACACTGTTAATGCCAGAGGCCTCAAACCTGCTACAGTAAGTCATTAAGTAACTAGGGTTCAAATTCACTAAAGGGGTGGAGCCACAAGCAGCCAATCAGATTTATGTGCTGGATAAACTGCTTCCAGTCACACAATTTTGATGCCAGGAACCCGAAAGCTCACAAACTTGGTCATTGAGTGACTGTGTGTCCAGGTTACAAAAAGTGGGTGGAGCCAAAAACTAATTTCACTGGGAAAATATACACTGCAACCCTTCTTACACTGTTTATCGCAGGGTACTCAAACTTTGCACAAATGGTCACTGGGTGACTGTGATTAAGATTCAGGGAAGTGAGTGGAGCCTATAATTGCTAATCAAAATTCACCTGTTTTCAAGGGGAATATTTAAATTGCTGCCATTTTTACACTTTTAATAGCAGATGCCTCAAAATTGCTACAGTTGGTCATTGGGTGACTGGGGATCAAATGCTGTAGATGAGCACCGCCCATATAGCCAATCTTAATTGTTTAATTTCTATGGAAATATAAAAATTATTTATGCCAAAGACCCCAAAGCTCACAAACTTGGTCATTGAGTGTTTGTGTGTTAGGGTTAGAAAAAGTGGGCAGAGTCAGCACCAGCCAAATACATACCCGGGCAACGCCGGGCAATCAGCTAGTATTATATATAATATGATAGATACCATAAGATAAACAGCCGTTGTAGACAACAAGATGAGTAGTTTATAACCTGGTGAGAGGCAGAGTGTTCTAACAAATAAATCATCATAAGTATAAGATCTGTAATGATAACAGTGAGGTTTCCTCATGCAGTAATAAAACATAAACATGCAAAAACATGAGATGTGAGTCCAAGATCTCACACAATTGATGGGGAATAAGCAGTATTTTCTAACTGCTAAGAAGGATACTACAATGTGCTATATAAGCACTGGAAAAAATAGCGATATAGAACCACCGCAGGATGAGGAGGAGCCATAATTTATTTTTTTGAGTGCCAGTCTGCAGCAATTTTTGTATTACTTGCCATTCTCTCTTCTCCTGTCATGTCTGTGTGTTGGGATGTCCAGATTTTTGAAAATCTATATTCCATCATCAAGAGAAGAGCCGGCAAATGATTTGTTGTTGAAGCGGAAGAGGACTTTGGTGAAAAATCCCCATTTATATGGAACTTGTAAGGAGTGAAGGGCCTTGGTCAGAGGTTGCAAAGCTTTTCTTTGTTTCATTAATTAATTAATTCATTCATTCATTCAAGCACTTCATTGTCATTGTATGACACAACAAAATTACTTTTCATGACAACCCCACGGTGTATATAGGGAACATAGTGATAGTAACAAAGGTAGAAAGAGAGGAAATTATACAAGTATGCCAGGTATTACAGATATTTAAACAATTTGTACACAGTGTTAATTATTTCAGAGAGGATTCAGAGTTTAACAAGTTTATGGCGGATGGAAAAAAGCTGTTTTTCAGTCTGTTTGTTTGTATGTGGATTGATCTAAAACGTTCACCTGATGAAAGGAGCTCAAACAAGGCATTTCCAGGGTGAGCGTTGTCCTTGATGAAGTTTTTGGTCCTTCTCACGTAGCGAGTATTGTACAAAAGTTCCAGTGAGGGTTGTTCAGTGCCGATAATGACTTCTGCTGTTTTAACAAATCGCTGCAGGGCTTCTCTAGTAGCCTTGGTGCAGCTGATGTACCAGGCCTTCATGCCATTGGTTAAAATGCTTTCTATAGTGCATCTGTAGAAATGTTGCTTGTGACAGATGCGCAAATAAATGAATTAACCAGTTCAGGACCATAGGCTTACCCAGTCCCCAGTACAGCGCTGTAGTAGATCTCAGCACTGTACAATGTAAATAGATGGCAGTTTCGCCATCTAACAGTCTGCTAGCGGTGATCACCGCTAGTAGACGCTCCGTCACTCAAGTGGGAATGCGTGTGCATCGGTGCATGCGATCCCCTGTAAAACCCTGCTCCAGGATTTGACGCCTTTTGACGTTAGGCAGTCCTGGGGCTGCCAACTTCCCAACACCTATTGGCGTTAGGAGGTCGGGAAGGGGTTAAAAGGCTCTGGTAAAGTAGTGTTCTTTTGAGCATATTGCAGCAGTTGCTCTTTAATATGGTAACACATGAATTTGGCAATTACATCTCCTGGAGTGTGCTCAGGGATAAATGAGGGCTTTAGCAGTCTGTGAGCTCTGTCTAAAATCAACTCAATGGCCTCTATTCATAAAGCATTCCCGCATGCTTACCGCTGGAAACAGCTGACTTTACCGACCATTTAGCAAAGTGTTCATTCATAAAAGCTGTCTCCGCATGAAAAGCTACAATTCATGAGCAGTGCAGGAAATTACCGCCTTGTGCGGAGATTATCACAACACATGTCACTGAAGGTTAATTGATAAAGATTAGAGCAGGCGGAATGTGAGCAGAGAAACCCGGCTGTTTAGATAAGGCCAGTGGCGGACACAGCCAGCAGTGGGCCCCTGTGCAAAATTGCAATTGTGGGCCCCTATGACCTGTGGCAAAAAACGGGTGTGGATAGAAAATGGGCGTGGCAATGGCCAGGTGAGGGCGGAGCTAACTGTAATTTAAAGTGAACCCGGGGTGAGAGTGATATGGAGGCTGCCATATTTATTTCCTTTTAAACAATACTAGTTGCCTGGCGGCCCTGTTGATCTATTTGGCTGCAGTAATAAACTGAATTACACCAGCAACAAGCATGCAGCTAATCTTCTCAGTTCTGACAATATTATCAGATACCCCTGACCTGCTGCATGCTTGTTTAGGGTCTATGGTTGAAAGAATAAGAGGCAGAGGACCAGAACGGCAACCAGGCAACTGGTATTGCTTAAAAGGAGAGAAATATGGCAGCCTCAATATTATTCTCACCTCAGGTTCCCTTGAAAAGTGCAACACAAAGACAGTGGGCCCAAGTTTTGGTGACCCTTTCCCCAGAAAATTCACATAATTGTGCAGGTTTTCTCAAGAAAATACACATAATGTGAGCAGATTTGCCCAGAAAATACATTCAATCATGTCGGCAGATTTGCCCAGAAAATACGTGCAATCATGTTGGCAGATATGCCCAGAAAATACGTGCGATCATGTCGGCAGATATGCCCAGAAAATATGTGCAATCATGTCGGCAGATATGCCCAGAAAATACGTGCAATCATGTCGGCAGATATGCCCAGAAAATACGTGCAATCATGTCGGCAGATATGCCCAGAAAATACGTGCAATCATGTCGGCAGATATCCCCAGAAAATAGGTGCAATCATGTCGGCAGATATGCCCAGAAAATACGTGCAATCATGTCGGCAGATATGCCCAGAAAATACGTGCAATCATGTCGGCAGATATCCCCAGAAAATACGTGCAATCATGTCGGCAGATATGCCCAGAAAATACGTGCAATCATGTCGGCAGATATCCTGGTGGGTGGGTGGGTAGGTAGCCTGGTTGGTGGATGGGTAGGTAGGTAGCCTGTTGGGTGGGTGGTTAGGTAGCCTGGTGGGTGGGTTGGTAACTAGCCTGGTAGGTAGGTAGCCGGGTGGGTGGGTGGTTAGGTAGGTAGCCGGGTGGGTGGGTAGGTAGCCTGGTGGGTGGGTAGGTAGGTAGCCGGGTGGGTGGTTAGGTAGCCGGGTTGGTAGGTAGGTAGCCGGGTGGGTGGGTAGGTAGCCGGGTGGGTAGGTAGGTGGGTAGCTATCCGGGTGGGGGCCCCGACTCCTATCCTCCCTCCCTCCCTCACACTCCAATGAGTTCTGGGTCACCATGAGCTTGCTGGGTAGTCTGTCTCCCTCACCTCGGGGGGCCCCCCTCCCGGTATGCGCAGCGGGAGAGCGGCAAATACAGGAAGTCTCTGGGGCTCCAGCAGGCGCTAGAGGCTCAGCCGATTGGTCTCCGATGTCTCCTCTCCTCTGTATACTGCTCGCTACTTCCTGGTTTAGTAGCGAGCAGTATACAGAGGAGAGGAGACATCGGAGACCAAGCGGCTGAACCTCTAGCGCCTGCTGGAGCCCCGGAGACTTCCTGTATTTGCCGCTCTCCCACTGCATGAGGGGGGCCCCAAGGTGAGGGGAGGAGGATAGGAGTCGGGGCCCCCCAGGAAAAAAAATAATAATAAAAAAAATAATAAAAACAAAAACAGCAATACTTATTGGGCCCTTGAAGCAATGGAACTTCAAGGGCCCTCGTGCGGCGGCCGTATGTCCACCCCTGGATAAGGCGATAAGCCAGCGATAACAGGCAAGCTAATGTGGACAGACCTCCCAGGCAGCTGCAGTGAGAGAGGAACAAAAACTGCATCCCAGAATACCAAGGCTGTGTTTTTTTAACCCCCTTGGGTACCTGTTTTCAGATACATTTCACATCAGAAAGCCTGCATGTGTAACATTTCTGGAACTTCTTCTAAGCTGTGGCAACTAAATAGATTGTTTAGAAAGACTAATAGACAGATTCAGAGAACATTCAGGACAGGGGCAGTTTTAAAAAGAATGCACATGTAAAGGGAAGCTGGGGCTGCCTCCTTTATAGTTTCTGTCTCTGCACGAGAAAATGTATTAACTCAGCCAGCAAATGTGTCAACTCATCCTGCACTGCCAGTTTAGTGCAGGAATTCCCCGACCTATTATCGCAAGTGTAAACGTTTTATGAATTAGCACACAAAAGTCTAAAATACCATGCAGTGTTTTCCCTCCAAGATTTTTTTTACCCCAAATGTTTTTTGAATAGAGTCCAATGCTGTTTGCAGAGGGGATGGCTGCTTTGATGAATCTTGGGTGTATTGCTTTAATTATCCTGCAGGGACCTGTTCAGGTATGCCCCTGAATTTTAGGTTATTCCTGCAACATCTATCTTCTAGGTCTGCATTTTTTACTTTCAGTCATTTGATGTCATAAGTGATAGCATCTGTAGTGTCCACAACTGCATTATGTCCATGTATTAGTTCAGTAATTTTCCTTCCAGAAATATCAACTCTAGAGCCTAGGTGTGATAGTTTCAGCTTAAAGGGGAACTGAAGAGAGAGGTATATGGAGGCTGTCATGTTTATTTCCTTTTAATCAATACCAGTTGCCTGGCAGCCCTGCTGGTCTATTTCTCTGCAGTAGTATCTGATTAAAACCAGAAACAAGCATGCAGCTAGTCTTGTCAGATCAGACTTATAAGTCTGAACCACTGAAACACCTGATCTGCTGCATGCTTGTTCAGGGGCTAAGGCTAATAGTATTAGAGGCAGAGAATCAGCAGGGCTGCCAGGCAACTGGTATTGTCTAAAAGGAAATAAACATGACAGCCTCCATATACCTCTCTCTTCAGTTCCCCTTTAATATTTGATGTTAAGTCAGCAATATCATGCAGGAGTAAATGACTGTTAAAAAGATATCAGAATGTCTTTAACCTCTTGAGAACAACAGGCTTACACCCCCCTAGTGACCAGGCCATTTTTTTACAATTGAGGCCACTGCAGCTTTAAGGCCTTGCTGCAGGGCCATACAACTCAGCACACAAGTGATCCCCTCCCCTTTTCTGCCCACTAACAGAGTTTTCTGTTGGTGGGCTCTGATCGCTCCCAGGATGTTTGTTTATTTATTTATTTATTTTTTAAATAAATAAAGGCTTTTTTTATTATTTTCCTACCCAGCCCTCCCTCCCTCCACCAGCCAATCAATGCAATCGGCTGTCATAGGCATCAGCCTATGAGAGCCGATTGCTCTCTCCGGCCTCCCAGTGGGACAGCTGTGTCACACGGCTGTCCCCAGTACAGCGCTGCCTTAGATCGCAGTGCTGTACCTAGTAAATAGACAGTAGTTTTGCCATCTAACAGTCTCCTAGCGGCAATCGCGGCTGGGAGACTGATGACAGAGCGAAGCGCATCATCGTGCGCAATCTCCTGCAAAATTCTGCCCCAGGACTTGACCCCAATTGGTGTCGGGCGGTCCTGGGGCTGCCTCCACGTTCACGCTCATCGGCTTTACATGGTCGACAAGCAGTTAATGGAGTGCTGTGATGCAGCTTGATCTGTTGCTGGAAAGATTTCAATAGCTGCTGCCGGCGCTGAGTCAGCCTGTGAAAGTTTGTCAGGGGTATCACTTTCTCCTACCTGAGACCCGAAGTTGCCCTCTGTGAGCTGTGGATGGTGTTTTAGTAGAGTTTCCCGAGGAGGTAGGAGTAGAAGCAGGGTTTGATGCAGCGGCAGATGCACTGAGCGGGGCTGATCCGCACTGTGTTCCTGTCCTGCCAGCACCATCTTGGGTCTGGAGAGAGGAGCGGCGTGCTTTGTCTCCGAAATAGTCGGTCAGCTTGTGGGGTTTTGGCTGATTTTTTTTCCGCTTCTTGGAAGCGTCCTGCTCCGTCATCATGTCCTCTTCATGGGACATGAATTCTTGCTGCGGATTAATGTTGGGTCCCAGGCCCCTGGAGCTCACAATACATGTGGCTGCTCCACGCCCCGGCACATTTGAAATTTGTAACGATCGGTGTCAGCGCACAGAGAGAATCTGATAATTGGCGATCTGCAGTATCACCAAGAATACAGATATATACCTGATTATTGATGATCTGCAGTATCACCGATAATCAGATATATTGCTAACCTCTGGACACCTGAAGCGTGTGAGTGTTTGGTGCAACAGTAGAAATTGGACTACTGGGGTAGTAAGTGGTCCAATAAGTAGAGACAGAGTCTACTGCAGACAAAGACTCCAGGGAAAGGAGTCTTGGACTGGATAGCAGCAGTGCCCCCTCTGAGAGGCAGGAGGCCCCTGCCGGGAGGCTGAGCACCCAAGGAGTGGGTGACAGCCAGAAAGGTCGGGCAGGTCGGGTCGGAAACACACTGACAGATAAAGTACAAAGACAGTAAGCTGATTCGGTATCCAAGGCTAGCCGGGTTTGGCAACAGGAAATCAGAATGGCAGGGTACCGAATCAGTTATCAAAGGAGTGGTCAGGAAAGCAATACGTCATAACAGATATCAGAACAAGTTCTAGTCTGAGGTGTGAGGGCCTTGATCTCAACACCCTGGAACTATGCTAGAGAATACACAGATGATATACAGTATTCCTAGTCTGGGGTGTGAGGGCCGTGATCTCAACACCCTGGAACTATACTAGAGAATAACACAGATAATATACAGTAACTGGCTAAGTGTGGATTCCCAGGTCCTCCTGGTTCCACCACACTGAACGATCTGACTAAGGTCTGAGTGCTAACACATAAGCATTCGCAACGCCAGACAACCAGCAACTGAACAGCAGGAGATATATATAGTAAAGCACTCCCCAGCGCCGCCCAGCTCCCATCAACCAATCCCTGAGTGAGCCGGAATCAGCTGACCGCTCTGATCAGCTGATCTTCCTCCTATTGGTATAAAGAGCCTGTCTAGCAGCACGCACGCGCGTAGCTCTCCATCTGTGTGCATTACTAGGTCCAGACAACCCAGACACATGTTACTGCGGGGTAACCGCCGCACTGGACGCGGAATCCGCCGCCTCACCGTCAACACATGCGGCAGCCCCCACACCATTCTTCCCATGTGCACTATTAGTTCCAGATAACCTAGCCGCATGCTGACGCGGACAAACCGCCGCATCAGACGCGGAAACAGCCGCCTTACTACCAGCACACGCAGTGGCTTTTCCGCTATTCATCACAAAATTCAATAGTTAGCCCACATATGACACACAGCAATCACCCCGCATATAAACTCCATCAATTGCTTCATGTATCATCAGCGTAGAGTACCGCAACCTGGGAAGTATGAACTTCCCCATAGGGTTACACTAGGCTGCAGCTGCAGTGCGAAAATTTGCCGCGGCACGCCAGTGTGAAAGGGCCCTTAATTTTACTATGTGTGAGTAATATGATTGTTAATTAGTGGTACTTGTAATTATGGCTTTCCATAATTATGAGTAAAAATCGGCAGTTATTACATCATAATCGGAAGTCGTACTCAATCGGAATTACAGTTTTCGAGTATGAGTGTACTCAATGATTTCCCCATCATGAGTTCACTTGACGAGTGAATTTTAATTATGACTCATCATTTTGAATACTTCGTGAGACTATAGAAGTACATTTTATTTTGAATGGACCAATCAGAGTGTCCCTAGCATGTCCCTAGCAGCTAATGGAAATGAGGTAAGCTTGGGCCCACCCCTCCTTATGTGTGTACTTTGCAAGTGATATTCAGTTGTTCTTCTTGAACACATAGGGCCTGATTCACAAAGCGGTGATAACTCAGTTATCACGCCTAAAAGACTTTAGGCATCATAACCTTTGCACTAGCAAAGTTAACACCGCTTTGAGCAGGCGCGTGTGCAATGTACCATAGGGCTTAATGGGCGCTGTGCGCGCAAAACTTTGCGCGCGAGTTACTTCAGATCACGCCTAAACTAAGTTTAGGCGCGATAAAGGGCTTTTCACTAGTGTTGGGGCGAACACCTGGATGTTCGGGTTCGGGTCCGTTCTGCCGAACATGGGCCAGATGTTCGGCATGTTCGGGCCGAACCCCGAACTCAATGGAAGTCAATGGGACCACCGAACATGCCGCTTTTGGGGGCCCTATGGGGTCGCAGGCATAAGGGGGGAGCATGCCCCGATCGCGGGGGGGGGGGTCGGAAATTCCCCCCACCCCCTCCGCTGACGCTCCCCCCTCTGCCCGCTTCCCCATAAAAAAAGTTTGCGGAAAGTTAATAGGATTAGGGAAGAGGGAGTAAGGAATTTAGGGCTTCATTCGTTAAGCTGCACTGCTAAAGCAGTGCACCTTAATGTGAAGGAGCGGTTGCTAATGCATGCCTTACATAGCAGCACTCACTGCTATGTAAGGAACATACTTTCCTTAGGAGCGTGCCTTCCTTAGATAGGAGAGTGACTTCTTATACATAGTGACTATGCTATGTAAGGCATGCATTAGCGACTGCTCCTTCACATTAAGGTGCACTGCTTAACAGTGCAGCTTAACCACTTAAGTACCAATGGTCTCTGCCCCCTTAAGGACCAGAGACCACTGGTACAGAAACGGCGCAATCTCGGCAGAAGCCCTGACGAATCGCCGCACATACCCGCCGCAATTGCCATCACTGCCGCACATCGGGAACCTGGGTCACCCACTCTGCCGTCTCTATGACGGCAGAGTTCCTGTGAGCCAGTCAGAAGTCGCTTCCATTGGCCCCTGACACTGCCTATCAATGTAAGCCAATGGGAGCAGCTTATGTTGATACACAGGGCCAGGAGCCAATTAATTCAGCTCCTGACCTGCTCACAGGGCTCTGCCTTTATAGAGACAGGCAGAGCCAGTGAGCTGCGTTGAAAGTCGGTGAGGATTAAGATCAGCGGGAGCAGCGGAAACAGCGGATGTGCGCATCAGTGGCTAATTGAAATCTAGCCTGCCAGGTGACCACCAAAACAGGGCGTAGATTTCAATTAGCGTGATACTAAAGTAGCTAATGAATCAAGCCCTTAGTTTGTGACAGAGGTCATTAGTTAGTTTAGGTATATTCTGTACTAGAGTACTAGTACTAGTCAAAGTCAGTCACTGTCACTTTAGTCAGTGTGTATGTGTCACTTTAGTCCTCAGTTAGTACAGTTAATTCTCACCACTTACTCTGTATGCACACACACAGACACTGTACACACACAGGCACATCACACACTGTACTCACTGTACATACACTGACACACACAGGCACACCACACACACACGCACACACACACACACACACACACACACACACACACACACACACACACACACACACACACACACACACACACACACACACACACACACACACACACACACACACTGTGCACACACAGGCACACCACACACACTATATTCACACACACACTGTACACACACTCTGTGCACACACTCTGTGCACACTGTACACACACACTGTGCACACTTTACACACACTGACACACACACACACACACTGCACACACACAGACACACCCTGTACACACACACACACACACACTACACACACACACACACACACACACACACACACACACACACACACACACACACACACACACACACACACTGTACACAGACACACATACACATACACACACACACTACACACATACACATACACACCACACACACACACACACACACACTGTAAACATACACTGTACACACACACCACACACACACCATACACACACACTGTACACACACACCACACACACACACACACAGACAAACAAACAAACACGCAGATTCTGCAACCTCTGCCCTGTGCACACACAAAACTAGAACCCTATTCTCTCCTGTAAATCAGGTGGGTGCACTATGGCAGCTGTCTGCATGCTGGCAACAGTGTCCCGGGGAAGCTCCATCCTCAGATTACAGCCTGTGTTGGCAGCTATGGGAGGGGGTGGGGTTACACTGCCTGACATAAGACACCAATAGGGTTGCCACCTAGCCGGTATCTGGCCTGCCCAGATGGAAAAAAACGCTTAAAAGCCGGCGCCGGTATAAAAGCTTCACCGGCATGTCATCTGCCGGTAAAATTAGTGCTGGCAGGGTCCCAGCTGAGGAACCTGGAGACAGATGTCCCGCCTCTCTTCTTGGATTAGCTGGCCAGGCACTGCCAGCCAATCACCTGTGAGGATTCTGGGGAAGAAGGGGGAGCTCAGCGAGTAAGGGAAAGTCTGTGCGAGCTGGACTTCTCTAAACAGCGTGAGCCAGCTGCTCAGCTCACAGTCACCGGCTCACACTGCACTGTGTGGAGCGAGAGAGACAGAGTAATGGAAGAGTTCAGCTGAGAAGGCAGAGAGACAGAGACACGTCTTCAGCAAGGGTCCATCTAAAAATGGCGCAGGGAGAAAAATGGCGCACCGTTCTGCCGATAAATGTATCATAAAACGCTATTTACCGAAAATACATTAAAACGGTAAATAGCGTTTTATGCTACATTTATTTCAGCACGGTACGCCATTAAAGCAAGCAGGGGGCTGCGGGTCGCTAGTATAGGCAGCGGGGGTTGGGGGAGAGAGGCAGCGGGGGTTGGGGGAGAGAGGCAGCGGACACTGGAGGGCATAGGCAGCGGACGAAGATGTGTTCAATATGCATACATTACCTTGTCCCGGGCCGCCGATCGCTCCTTCCCTCCGCTCCTTCACTTCCTAGTTTGTTTGCTGTAGTCCTGCAGCCGGCCAATCACCATGCGGAGAATGAAACCGCATGGTGATTGGCTGGCTGCAGGACTACAGTAAATGAATGGAGGAAGTGAAGGAGCGGAGGGAAGGAGCGATCGGCGGCCCGGGACAAGGTAATGTATGCATATTGCACACATCTTCGTCCGCTGCCTATGCCCTCCAGTGTCCGCTGCCTCTCTCTTCCCCCCGACCCCTCTGTCCTCAGAAATTTGCAGCAGAAAATGATCACTTTGACTCCGCAACAGTAAATCAGGCAAACATTACCTCATGCAACCACAGAGTACCACGGCTGGGACACCCGGCGGCCAAAAGTGGGACATAACCTGGGACACATTGCAGCCTGGGACAAGGGACACTGAACCAGGGACGTGTGCACAGGTAAAATGGGACGTCTGGTCAGGGTATCTTTCCCCCCTATCTCTGTCTATCTAGCTCTCTCTCCCCTCTCTCTCCTCCCCCCTTCTCGACCCCTCTCTCTCCTCCCCTCTTCTCAATCCCTCTTTCTCTTGCCCCCCCTCTCTCTTGCCCCCGATCTCTCTTTCTCTCTCACTCTCTTCCCCCTCTCTTTCTGTTGCTCCCTCTCTCTGCCCCCCTCTCTATCTCCCTCTTTTCTCTTCCCCCATCTCTCTCTCTTTCTCTCTCTTCCCCCTCTCTCTCCCTCTCTTCCCCTTTCTCTTGCTCCCTATCTCGTCCCCCCCCCTTTCTCTTACCCACTTTCTCTCTCTCTCTCTCTCTCTCCCCTTTCTCTCCCCCCCCCCCCTCTCACTTCCACCCTCTCTCGATCTCTTCCCCCCTCTCTCTTTCACTCTCTCTCTTCCCCCCCTCTTAACCCCACTTTCTCTCTCACCCCCTCTCTCTTGCTCCCTCTCTCTTTACCCCCTCTCTCCCACCTCTCTCTCTCTCCCCCTCTCTTTCTTGTGCCCCCTAGCTTTCTCCCCCTCTCTCTCTCTCCCCCTCTCTTTTGCCCCCCACCATGGCCCCCCCAACACTCCATCAGCTCCTATCTTCCTATCTTCCCTTCTAGACTTTTAAGGTGCCCATTAATGATACAATTCTGCTGCCGATCGTTTCTGTGGTAATCAGGCAGAAACGATTGGTCATACTCATTAATGGACAAATTCCCGTTAATCATTTTGATAGGATCGATCCAAAAAACAGTTTGAGTCTGATAATCTGATCAACTTGGCTGCTAGTTATCCAGTCTTTAATGGTGCAGAGCGAACTGCATCAGATCGATTACTGTATTGATTGGAAATGATCTATCAGTCCTATAAATGCATCATTATTGGACACCTTTAAAGTGTACCTGTAGGAAAAAAAGTGCCCCTAAGGGAAATTTTCTCAGGAGAAAATAAGCTTCTGGATATTAAAGAGGCTTCCCCCATCCTCCGCAGTAGAGAGGATTCAGCGCTGTGACCCCCTCCCAAGATCTCCTTGTTGTTACGTGCACTAGTGGCTTCCCGCTCAGATATCGGCAGAAATAGCTGAGCCCGATTGGGTCTGACCTACTTTATAGCCTCCTCCCCAGTAGAGCAGACCTACTTTGTACAGTGCCATGGAATATGTTGGCGCTTTATAAATCAATAATAATAATCGGGCTCGGCTATTTGCGCTAGAGCCCAAGTGGAAAGCTGCTACTGCATGCAGTGACAACGGGGGTCCCAGCACAGTATCAGGCTGGCGGAGGAGGATGGAGGAAGCCTAATTAGGAGTCAGAGGCTTCCCCTTCCCAAGGTAAGTACCAACCAGGGGCAATTTTTAACCTTACCGGTGTTCTTTAAACTATTTAACATTTGTGTTTATTTTTGTAATTTTTAATTTTTCTTGTGCTATTTTAAAAAAAGGGTTGTAACAAACCCCTCCCACTTTTAGGCCACACACTCCAGGCCACACCCCTAAACCGGTATTTTCTCCATCAAAAGGTGGCAACCCTAGACACTAATGCCTCACAGACTTGCACAGAAGTTTTCCAACACTTGTCAGCTGCTGAGAAGCAGCTAGAAGTAGAAAGTGTGCAGTTTGTGGACAGACAGGCTGTTTTTGTACACAATAAACGCAGAGCGGAGGATAATTATTCTTTACCTGGTCCTGTTATCATAAACGGCTTCTCCACTTCCACATAAGTGACATGTGCTTTGCAGCCAGCCAATCACCATGCAGCTTCAGTCCCTGCAAAAAAATCTGATTGGCTGTTTGCGTTGCCGGGTATGTATTTAGCTGGTGTTGGCTCCACCCACTTTTTCTAACACACACAATTACTCAATGTTTGTGAGCTTTGCGGTCTTTGGCATCAATAATTTGCATTGGAATGAAAAAAATTTAATTGGCTGTTTGTGGCTCCACCCCCTTTTTTGAATTTGAACCCCAGTAACCTAATGACCAACTCTACCAGGTTTGAGGCCTGTGCCATTAACAGTGCAAGAATGGCAGCAATTAAATAATACCCTTCAAAAGCAATAGGTGAAGTTTGATTCACTTTTGTAGGCTCCATCCACTTTTCTGAATATTAATCCCAGTTACCCAGTGACCAACTGTGCAAAGTTTAAGAATCCTACCATTAACAGTGTAAGAATGGCTGCAGTATACATTTTCCCACTGAAATATGCATTTGTCTCCACCCACTGATGACCCGGGGTATGTATTTGACTGGTTTTGGCTCCGCCCACTTTTTCTAACCCTAACGCACAAACACTCAATGACCTAGTTTATGAGCTTTGGGGTCTTTGGCATCAATAATTTGTAATTCCCATAGAAATTAAACAAATTAGATTGGCTGTTTGTGGCTGCGCCCCTCTACAGCATTTAAACCCCAGTCACCCAATGACCAACTGTAGCAGGTTCGAGGCATCTGATATTACCATTGTAAAAATGGCAGCAATTTAAATATTCTGCTTGAAAATCAACACGTGAATTTTGATTGGCTATTATATGCTCCACCCACTTTCCTGAATATTAATCTCAGTCACCCAGTGACCATCATGGTCAAACCCAGGATTTTCAAGGGGGTATTCCTGAAAGGTCTCCCTCAGCCACGCACATTATAGTATAATAATATGGTAGCGCATCATGCTGGGTACCCATAATGCAATTTCCCGACCGACTAACAATGGGATCGATCAGAAGCAGTTTGGATACAGATAATAATGAGGACAGCCGACATTGGTAATGAAGGGGAAAGTAAAGCACTCACACACCAGAGCTGCTCTGTACACATGCTGCTGCTCCACCCAAAGTCAACTGTAGCATGGAAAGAAAGAGGTCAGTGCTGTGAACAGCAGAATGCCTGCATATATTCTGGTGTCTCAATTTGTGCCAGTCCCCAGACACTGCACCAGCCCTGGTCTGAGGGGGGGATTCTGGGCAGCTGTAATCCCCCCTGCGTTTGCCAATGACCATCTGGGCAAAGTTTGAGATATCTGCCATTAATGGTGTAAGAATATGGCAAAAAGGAGGATGAAGGCACTGAGCTGCAAAAGATATACCTTTAATCCACGGTGGGAAGACACATCAGGGTATACAGTGGGGGTGAGGGAGGCCTGACAGCTGTTTCGCTTTAAGACAAAGCTTCCTCAGAGGCCTCTGAGGAAGCTTTGTCTTAAAGCGAAACAGCTGTCAGGCCTCCCTCACCCCCACTGTATACCCTGATGTGTCTTCCCACCGTGGATTAAAGGTATATCTTTTGCAGCTCAGTGCCTTCATCCTCCTTTTTGCCATATTATAGTGCTTTGTTCTGAGGTGCACGTGCATGCTATGAATACAGAATCCGGTGAAGCGGACCTATGCCTTTCTGTTAACATCTAGTGCCAGTTCTTTTTCTCTACTGTTGTGCAACTAATGGTGTAAGAATGGCTGCAGTTTATAGTTTCCCAGTGAAATTTGTTTTTGGCTCTGACACTTTTTGTAACTTGGACACACAACCACTCAATAACCATGTTTGTGAGCTTTGGGGTCCTTGGCATTAATAATTTGTATTTTGCCAGTGGAATTAAACAAATCTGATTGGCTGTTTGTGACTCTGTCCCCTTTTCTGAATTTGAACCCCAGTGACTCAATGGCCAACTGTATCAGGTTTGAGGCTTGTGCCATTAACAGGGCAAAAATGGCAGCAATTTTAATAATCCCCATTAAAAATCAACAGGTAAATTTTGATTGGCTTTTTTAGGCTCCACCCATTTTTCTGAATATTAATCCCAGTCATCCAGTAACCAGCTGTGCAAAGTTTGAGAACCCTGCCATTAACAGTGAAGAAGGGCTGCAGTTTACATTTTCATCGAAAAATCTGTTTCTGACTCCACCCAGTTTTTGTAACCTTGACACACAGTCACTACTCAATGACCAAGTTTGTGAGCTTTCAGGTTCCTGGAATCAAAATTGTGCTAATGGAAATAGTTTATACAGCAAAGAAATCTGGCTGTTTGCGGCTCTGCCCCTTTAGTGAATTTGAAGCCCAGTCACTTAATGACCGACTGTAGCAGATTTGAGGCCTCTGCCATTAACAGTGTATAAATGGCAGCAGTTTCAATATTCCCCTTGAAAATCAATAGGTGAATTTTGATTGGCTCTTGTAGGCTCCACCTACTTTTCTGAATATTAATCTCAGTCACCCAGTGACCAATTGTGTCAAGTTTGGGAACCCTGACATAAACAGTGTAAGAATGGCTGCAATTTATATTTTCCCATGTAAAAAGATAGTTGTCTTTGGCTCCGCCCACTATTTCTAATTTAGACATACAGTCACTCAATGACTAAGTTTATGAGCCGTGGGGTCTTTGGCATCAATAAGTTGCATTTTCCTATTTAAATTAAACAAATCCGATTAGCTGTTTTTGGCCCGCTCCCTTTTCAGAATTTAAACCCCAGACTGGTAGTCTCCCAGTATCTGACTGCACCAGATTTGAGGCCTCTGCCATTAAGAGTGTATGAATGGCAGCAATGTAAATATTACCCTTGAAAATCAAAAGGTGAATTTCGATTGGCTGCTGTAGGTACCACCCACTTTCGTGAATATTAATCCCAGTCACCAAGTGGCCATCTGTGTCAAGAGTGAGAACCCTGCAATAACAGAATGGCTGAAATCAATCTAACAAATTTAATTGGCTGTTTGTGGCCCTACCCCTTTTAGTAAATTTGGACCCCACTCACCTAATGACTGACTGTATCAGGTTTGAGGCCTCTGCCATTAACAGTATAATAATGGTAGCAATGTAAATATTCCCCTTAAAAATCAATAGGTGAATTTTGATTGGCTGTTGTAGGCTCCACCTACATTTCTGAATATTAATCCCAGTCACCCATTGGCCAATTGTGTCAAGTTTGGGAATCCTGCCATGTAAAAAAATAGGTTGTTGGCACCGCCCACTTTTTCTAACCTTGACATACAGTACCTCAATTACCAAGTTTATAAGGTTTGAGGTCCTTGGTATCAATACTTTGTATATTCCCAATGAAAAATAAACACATCTGATTGGCTGTTTGTGGCTCCACCCCCTTTCTGAATTTGAACCCCAGTAACCAACTGTACAAGGTTTGAGGCATCTGCTATTAACTGTATAAGAATGGTTAAAATATTCCCTTTAAAAATCAAAAAGTTACCTTTTATTGGCTGTTGTAGGCTCCACCCACTTTCCTAAATCCTAATCTCATTCACACAGTGACCAACTGTGCAAAGTTTGAGAACCCTGCAATTAATGGCGTAAGAATGGCTGCATTTTACATTTTCCCAGTAAAATGTGTTTTTGGCTCCACCCACTTTTTTTAAACCTTGACACACAGTCGCTCAAGTTTGTGAGCTTTCAGGTTCCTGGCATCAAAAATGTGTGAATGGAACAAGTTTATCCACCAAGGAAATCTGATTGGCTGTTTGTGGCCCCACCCCTTTAGTGAATGACCGACTGTAGCAGGTTTGAAGCCTCTGCCATTAACAGTGTAAGAATGGCAGCACTTTAAATATTCCCCTTGAAAATCAATAGGTGAATTTTGATTGGCTGTTGTAGGCTCCACCAACTTTCTGAATATTAATCCCAGACACACAGTGACCAAGTGTACAAAGTTTGAGAACCCTGTGATTAACAGTGTAAAAATGGCTGCAGTTTACATTTTCCCATTTAAAATGAATGTCTGAAATTTGATTGGCTGTTTTATGCTCCACCCACTTTTCCTGGATTTGTAACCTTGGTCACCAAGTGACCAACTGTGCCATGTGTGGGGACTCTGGCTTGATTACTGTGAAAATGGCAGCCTTTTCCATTTTTTTCTATTGATATGAATGGGTGAAATCTGATTTGCTGTTTGTAGCTCCGCCCAGATGTGTGTGTGTGGGGGGGGGGGACGCGAGACCCCCAGAACCTATCATCCCAGGTAGTGAGGGATCTGTATGCCAAGTTTCGTTCAAATCGGTCAAGGCGTTTTCGAGTGAGCGCGGCACATACGCACACACACACACACACACACACACACACACACCTGATTTTATATATATAGATTAGTAATTTCGCATCATTTTTGCATTATTTCATGCCGACAGCAGCGGTGAATAGCAAAGCCCCCATCATGCTATTGTTACCAAAATTGCTACATATTTTAAAAATAATATTAGGTACAAGTAAAAAAGAATTTAAAAATGCAAAGTAAAATGTTTTTAAACTCAGAAAAATTAGTTTAACCACTCTGGTGGTATGATTATTTCCGGATTTTAAGATCTTTTCTGAACGTTTCAGACCCCAAAACCATTAAAAAATCATGCTGCCAAAAAGATAGCAGGAGCCCCTGCTCTCACTCACCTCCCTGGGCTCCAGCGCTGCAATTTTCCCTCTGTCCCCCGGGTATCTCTGTAGTGAGATCACTGACGGCGATTTCACCAGAGGGATTCAGAACCCCGGAGGAGAGGAAGAAGAATGGCTGCCTGTGCCTGGATCCCCCGGGAGGTGAGTAAAAATGCCCGCTGCGCTCCATTGCTCTGCATTGATCTCCCGGCGGCTAGCCTGAGTATAGCTCGGGGCCACCACCAGGGAGTTTAAAAAACATTTATTCTTTGCATTTTTAAAATTAATTTTCTCAAAAACTAAAATGTCTTTCTAAAAAAAAATGTTTTTTTGTTTGTTTTGTTTTTTAACTTTTACCCACTATTCTGCTGAACATGTATATCAATGTTGGTGGCAATAGCATGTATGGGAGCTTTGCTATTAGCTGCTGGGGTCGGCACAAAATTACATAACAATTCTGTGAAAAATACATATGAATACAATTACATGTGAAATTAATTATGTTTCTTTCCCTGAAATTGCACATTACAATTTTGCATGGTAATTGCAAATTTCAATGTAAAATTACGTCTACACAGGGCCGACAAAATTATTTTTCAAAACAACAAATAAAAAGTTATCAACAACTTGTATTTAACTATTACCGCTTTAATCTTTTCAATGCATTCTTCAGCTGTTGCGCATGACGGGTTGGGTAGAAGCTCATCTAAAAGAAGAAACAAAAGCAGTGTTCAGCATACACATATACAAGCCTTAAAGGGAAGGTTCAAGCAAAATAAAAAAATGAGCTTCACTTACCTGGGACTTCTACCAGCCCCATGCAGCCATCCTGTGCCCTCGTAGTCACTCACTGCTGCTCCAGTCTCTCGCTGGCAGCTTGCCGACCCCGGAGGTCGGCGGGACGCATTGCATACATTTTTACGCATACCCGCTAGTGCAGGAACATTAACACATACATTTTTACGCGTAACTGATTCAATGCGTACATTTTTACGCATTGAAGCAATAATGTGTAAAAATGCATGTGTTAATATTCCTGCACTAGCGGGAATGCGTAAAAATGTATGCAATGCGGCCCACCGACCTCCGAGGTCGGCAAGCTGCCAGCGGGGGACTGGAGCAGCAGTGAGTGACTACGAGGGCACAGGATGGCTGCATGGGGCTGGTAGAAGCCCCAGGTAAGTTAAACTCATTTTTTTATTTTGCTTGGACATTCCCTTTAACGAGCAGCATATTAAGCTCAGCATCATCATATAGTGAGCACACAGGAGATGTTATCCATACATACCCTGACAGAGGCTGAGGCCAATGAGAGTGAAGAGGATAGCGATCTTCATGGTGGAGAGTTGTGGAAATCACACAGGTTGTGTCTCTTAGGCTGTCCCTGCTCCCGTTTTAGCAGTAAAAGTCATTGACATCACAAGACAAACAATATATTACTGCCCACACTGGAACATGTCCCAGCTACCGGCTACTTTAATGTTTGTGCCTTCAAACACATTTTTTTTGGCAGCAGCTAAGAATACAATTAAAACTTGCCAAACATGTTCAATGCCAGATTTAAAGTAAACTTAATAAGTCCCGCAGGTGCTGCTGTTCCAACTGTAAAGTAATATACTGTTTGTCTGTTATTACTTTTGTTCCCTTTTCCTTTTGGTTCCCAGTATCCACTGCATTATTACAAATGATGCTTAATCACACATATCCAGAGAGCAAGCAACAACAATGTATCTCCCTGTTATTAGTTAGATCATTTCACACAATGCCAGAGATTACACTCCCCCAATAACACAGTAAAGCAATGTTCAACTACCATAAATATGACCCAGACATCATAGTCATATAAGAGACTTAGTTTTCAAGTTCTTCAATAAAAAGAAAAAAAAAACATTTCCAACATTTTCCCCACAAACAAACAACGATATATTGGTATATAAACTAAGATACACCTAGAGGATAGAGTTGGGCCGAACGGTTCGCCTGCGAACGGTTCCATGCGAACTTCAGTGGTTCGCGTTCGCGTCCCGCAGGCGAAGTTTTGCGGAGTTTGGTTCGCCCCATAATGCACCATGAGGGTCAACTTTGACCCTCTACATCACAGTCAGCAGGCCCAGTGTAGCCAATAATGCTACACTAGCCCCTGGAGCCACTCCCCCCCTAATAAAAGGCAGGCAGCGGCGGCCATTAAGCTCACTCGTGTGCCTGCGTTAGTGA
Organism: Hyperolius riggenbachi; assembly: GCF_040937935.1. NCBI lineage: Eukaryota > Metazoa > Chordata > Amphibia > Anura > Hyperoliidae > Hyperolius > Hyperolius riggenbachi. The sequence continues at coordinate 20,881,882 of NC_090653.1, read as the reverse complement.
GAGTAGGGCGAGCTGCTGCAGACTGTCTCTCATAGGGAAAGATTAGTTAGGCGTAGCTTGTTCCTGGCTCGATACCTGTTCTGTTCAGTGAGCCTACAATACCTGTTCTGTTCAGTGAGCCCACTGGATACCTGCATACCTGTTCAGTGAACCTGCCACTGCATACCTGTTCTGTGAACCCACCACTGCATACCTGTACTGTGAACCCACCACTGCATACCTGTTCAGTGAACCCACCACTGCATACCTGTTCAGTGAACCCACCACTGCATACCTGTTCAGTGAACCTGCCACTGCATACCTGTTCTGTGAACCCACCACTGCATACCTGTTCAGTGAACCCACCACTGCATACCTGTTCAGTGAACCCACCACTGCATACCTGTTCAGTGAACCTGCCACTGCATACCTGTACTGTTCAGTGAACCCGCCACTGCATACCTGTTCTGTTCAGTGAACCCGCCACTGTATACCTATTCTGTTCAGTGAACCTGCCACTGTATACCTGTTCTGTTCAGTGAACCCGCCACTGTATACCTGTTCAGTGAACCTGCCACTGCATACCTGTTCTGTTCAGTGAACCCGCCACTGTATACCTGTTCAGTGAACCTGCCACTGCATACCTGTTCAGTGAACCCACCACTGCATACCTGTTCAGTGAACCCACCACTGCATACCTGTTCAGTGAACCTGCCACTGCATACCTGTTCTGTTCAGTGAACCTTGATTAATTTTATAGAAAAGGACTTAAATTCAAAAAACAAGGAGGTACAGTGCAATTTTTGGCAAAATCTTGTAGAAAAACTTTATTGGTACAAAGTATCAAAAAATTCATTAAAAGACTTCTTCAATTCCACATAATTAGTCTTCATGTGATCAATAAAATGCCACAATGCATGAATGAGTGAAGCTGATTGATAGATATTATATTCTGGCTTGATGCAATTTTGAAATAGGTTTGTATTTTACAGGCAACGACACATGTTCGTTTCGGGCTCCTTATTTCGTAAATATGCCCTTCATCAGGCCGTAATACAAATTTCTGTATGGCACAGTCTATCAACACAAGACAAGGAATGGACGCTGCTAGAATGAAAGACTTTCATTCTAGCAGCGTCTATTCCTTGTTACGCCGTGGAAGAATTCCTATGTGCATCTACTAGGCCTGGATGCCTGTGTTCACTATTTTTTGTAATTTTCTGGTCTTGTGTTGATAGACTGTGCCATACAGAAATTTGTATTACGGCCTGATGAAGGGCATATTTACGACATAAGGAGCCCGAAACGAACATGTGTCGTTGCCTGTAAAATACAAACCTATTTCAAAATTGCATCAAGCCAGAATATAATATCTATCAATCAGCTTCACTCATTCATGCATTGTGGCATTTTATTGATCACATGAAGACTAATTATGTGGAATTGAAGAAGTCTTTTAATGAATTTTTTGATACTTTGTACCAATAAAGTTTTTCTACAAGATTTTGCCAAAATTGCACTGTACCTCCTTGTTTTTTGAATTTAAGTCCTTTTCTATAAAATTAATCAGGGTTCATGGGCAAAGTGGACTGCCCCTAAGAGGACTTTGTGTGTTTTTATCCTTCACTTCTTAAAAAGGACGATAACCAATTATATGTATTTAGCTGTTCAGTGAACCTGCCACTGTATACCTGTTCTGTTCAGTGAACCCGCCACTGCATACCTGTTCTGTTCAGTGAACCCGCCACTGTATTCCTGTTCAGTGAACCCGCCACTGCATACCTGTTGTGTTCAGTGAACCCGCCACTGTATACCTGTTCTGTTCAGTGAACCTGCCACTGTATACCTGTTCTGTTCAGTGAACCCGCCACTGTATACCTGTTCTGTGAACCTGCCACTGCATACCTGTTCTGTGAACCCACCACTACATACCTGTTCTGTTCAGTGAACCCGCCACTGCATACCTGTTCTGTTCAGTGAACCTGCCACTGTATACATGTTCTGTTCAGTGAACCCGCCACTGTATACCTGTTCAGTTAACCCGCCACTGCATACCTGTTGTGTTCAGTGAACCCGCCACTGTATACCTGTTCTGTTCAGTGAACCTGCCACTGTATACCTGTTCTGTTCAGTGAACCCGCCACTGCATACCTGTTCTGCTCAGTGAACCTGCCACTGTATACCTGTTCTGTTCAGTGAACCCGCCACTGCATACCTGTACTGTTCAGTGAACCTGCCACTGCATACCTGTTCTGTGAACCCTCCACTGCATACCTGTTGTGTTCAGTGAACCCGCCACTGTATACCTGTTCAGTGAACCTGCCACTGCATACCTGTTTTGTGAACCCGCCACTGCATACCTGTTGTGTTCAGTGAACCCGCCACTGCATACCTGTTCAGTAAACCCGCCACTGCATACCTGTTCTGTTCAGTGAACCCGCCACTGCATACCTGTTCTGTTCAGTGAACCCACCGCATCAGTGCGCATACCTGTGCAGTTAAGTGAACCCACCTACCTACGTGAGTGCACACAGTGTGATATACCACTCCGTGCATACCCGATATGGACAAAACAGGTAGAGGAAGAGGTAGTGCCAGAGCCAGAGGAAGGCCACCCGGCAGGTCTGTGCGAGGTCGTGTAAATGTAATTTCGTGTGGACCTGGCCCACAGTACAGTGCTCGGAAGAAGGCACGTCCCATCACCTCCCAAGATTGTCAGGACGTGGTTGAGTATTTAGCGACACAGAACACCTCATCTTGCTCAGCCACCAGCGCTACTACTAGCACCACTTCCGCTGCATTTGACATTTCGCAAGAATTATTTAGTGGTGAAATCACTGATGCACAGCCATTGTTGTTACAGCCAGATGAATTTTCACCAGCTCATATGTCTGAGTTACGCAGCAACACTATGGATGTAACGTGTAAGGAGGATGAAGGACCTACTGATGTTGCATGTTTGGATTTTTCTGAGGCAAGCGAAGCTGGGCAGGATGATTACGATGATGACGATGATACGGATCCTCTGTATGTTCCCAATAGAGGAGATGAAGAGGGGGACAGTTCAGAGGGGGAGTCAGAGAGTAGTAGGAGGAGAGAAGTTGCTGAAAGAAGCTGGGGCAGCTCTTCGTCAGAAACAGCTGGTGGCAGTGTCCGGCACCATGTATCGCCACCTATGTACAGCCAGCCAACTTGCCCTTCAGCATCAGCTGCTGAGGCCCCCATAGTGCCCACATCCCAGGGTGGCTCAGCGGTGTGGAAATTTTTTAATGTGTGTGCCTCAGATCGGAGCAAAGCCATCTGTTCGCTCTGCCAACAAAAATTGAGCCGTGGAAAGGCCAACACTCACGTAGGGACAAGTGCCTTACGAAGGCACCTGGAGAAAAGGCACAAACAGCAATGGGATGGCCACCTGAGCAAAAGCAGCAGCAGCACACAAAAAAAAGACACCCTCCTTCTCCTCTTCCTCCTTCAGGTGCATCATCTGCTTCTGCCGCTTTCTCCCTTGCACCTTCACAGGCACCCTCCTCCACTCTGCCTCTGCCCTTGAGCGCTTCCTGCTCCTCTGCCCACAGCAGCAGTCAGGTGTCCGTGAAGGAAATGTTTGAGCGGAAGAAGCCAATTTTGGCCAGTCACCCCCTTGCCCGGCGCCTGACAGCTGGCGTGGCGGAACTGTTAGCTCGCCAGCTGTTACCATACCGGCTGGTGGACTCTGAGGCCTTGCGTAAATTTGTGGCCATCGGGACACCGCAGTGGAAGATGCCAGGCCGCACTTATTTTTTGAGAAAGGCCATACCCCAACTGCACCGTAAAGTTGAGAGGCAAGTGGTGTCATCTCTTGCGAAGAGCGTTGGGTCAAGGGTACACCTGACCACGGATGCCTGGTCTGCCAAGCACCGGCAGGGCCGCTACATTACGTACACAGCCCATTGGGTCAACCTGGTGAACGATGGCAAGCAGGGCGCAGCGGACCAAATTGTGACACCTCCACGGCTTGCAGGCAGGCCTCCTGCCACCTCCTCTCCTCCTGCTACATGCTCTTCGCTGTCCTCCTCCTCCTTGGCTGAGTGGCAGTTCTCCTCTCCAGCTACACAGCCCCAGCTCCGCAGGGCCTATGCTGCATGCCAGGTACGACGGTGTCACGCCATCTTAGACATGTCTTTCCTCAAAGCGGAGAGTCACACTGGAGCAGCTCTCCTGGCTGCTCTTAAGAAACAGATGGATGAGTGGCTGACCCCGCACCACCTGGAGATAGGCAACGTGGTGTGCGACAACAGCAGCAATCTGCTTGCCGCTTTGCATATGGGGAAGCTGACACACATACCCTGCATGGCACATGTCATGAATCTAGTTGTTCAAAGATTTGTGTCAAAGTACCCTGGCTTAGCGGATGTCTTGAAGCAGGCCAGGAAGTTCTGTGGGCATTTGAGGCGGTCTTACACAGCCATGGCACGCTTTGCGGAAATTCAGCGGAAAAACAACTTGCCGGTGAGACGCCTGATTTGCGATAGCCCGACTCGCTGGAATTCGACCCTGCTCATGTTCTCCCGCCTGCTAGAACAGAAGAAAGCCGTCACCCAGTACCTCTACAACTACAGTAGAATGAAACAGTCTGGGAAGATGGGGATGTTCTGGCCCGACAACTGGACACTGATGAGAAATGCATGCAGGCTCATGCGGCCGTTTGAGGAGGTGACCAACCTGGTGAGCCGCAGTGAAGGCACCATCAGCGACTTGATTCCCTACGCTTACTTCTTGGAGCGTGCTGTGCGTAGAGTGGCGGATGAAGCTGCAAATGAGCGTGACCAGGAACAGTTACGGCAGGAACAGGCATGGGACCAATTTTCATCAGACCCAGCTGTTTCCTCAACACCTGCGGCAGCACAGAGGGGGGAGGAGGAGGAACAAGAGAAGTCGTGTGCAGAAGACGAGTCAGACTCAGAGGATGATGAGCAAGGTGTTTCTTTGGGGGAGGAGGAGGAGGGGACGGCGGCAGGAGAACAACCGCAGCAGGCGTCGCAGGGGGCTTGTGCTGCTCAACCTTCCCGTGGTATTGTTCGCAGCTGGGGGGAGGAGGTTGACTTATGTGACGTCACTGAGGAAGAGCAAGAGGAGATGCATGGTAAATCTGGATCCGACTTTGTGCAGATGTCGTCTTTTATGCTGTCGTGCCTGTTGAGGGACCCCCGTATAAAAAACCTCAAGGGGAATGAGCTGTACTGGGTGGCCACACTACTAGACCCTCAGTACAGGCACAAAGTGGCTGACCTGTTACCAACTCACCTGAAGGTGGAAAGGATGCAGCACATGCAGAACAAGCTGTCAACTATGCTTTACAATGCCTTTAAGGGTGATGTGACAGCACAACGCCAGCAAGGTACCACTGCCACTAATCCTCCTCCCGTGTCCATGCAGTCAAAGACAGGACGCTCCAGCGATCTCATGGTGATGTCGGACATGCGGATGTTCTTTAGTCCAACGCCTCGCCGTAGCCCTTTCGGATCCACCCTCCACCAATGCCTGGAACGGCAGGTAGCCGACTACCTGGCCTTAAGTGTGGATGTAGACACTGCTGTGAACAGCGATGAGGAACCCTTGAACTACTGGGTGCGCAGGCTTGACCTGTGGCCAGAGCTGTCCCAATTTGCCATCCAGCTTCTCTCCTGCCCTGCCGCAAGCGTCCTGTCAGAAAGGACCTTCAGTGCAGCTGGAGGCATTGTCACTGAGAAGAGAAGTCGCCTAAGTCACAAAACTGTTAAGTACAGTGGTGTGAAAAACTATTTGCCCCCTTCCTGATTTCTTATTCTTTTGCATGTTTGTCACACTTAAATGTTTCTGCTCATCAAAAACCGTTAACTATTAGTCAAAGATAACATAATTGAACACAAAATGCAGTTTTAATTGATGGTTTTTATTATTTAGTGAGAAAAAAAAACTCCAAATCTACATGGCCCTGTGTGAAAAAGTGATTGCCCTCCTTGTTAAAAAATAACTTAACTGTGGTTTATCACACCTGAGTTCAATTTCTGTAGTCACCCCCAGGCCTGATTACTGCCACACCTGTTTCAATCAAGAAATCACTTAAATAGGAGCTATCTGACACAGAGAAGTAGACCAACAGCACCTCAAAAGCTAGACATCATGCCAAGATCCAAAGAAATTCAGGAACAAATGAGAACAAAGTACTGTAATTGAGATCTATCAGTCTGGTAAAGGTTATAAAGTCATTTCTAAAGCTTTGGGACTCCAGCGAACCACAGTGAGAGCCATTATCCACAAATGGCAAAAACATGGAACAGTGATGAACCTTCCCAGGAGTGGCTGGCCGACCAAAATTACCCCAAGAGCGCAGAGAAAACTCATCCGAGAGGCCACAAAAAACCCCAGGACAACATCTAAAGAACTGCAGGCCTCACTTGCCTTAATTAAGGTCATTGTTCATGACTCCACCATACGAAAGAGACTGGGCAAAAACAGTCTGCATGGCAGATATCCAAGGCGCAAACCACTTTTAAGCAAAAAGAACATTAAGGCTTGTCTCAATTTTGCTAAAAAAACATCTCAATGATTGGCAAGACTTTTGGGAAAATACCTTGTGGACCAACGAGACAAAAGTTGAACTTTTTGAAAGGTGCGTGTCCCGTTACATCTGGCATAGAAGTAACACAGCATTTCAGCAAAAGAACATCATATCAACAGTAAAATATGGTGGTGGTAGTGTGATGGTCTGGGGTTGTTTTGCTGCTTCAGGACCTGGAAGGCTTGCTGTGATAGATGGAACCATGAATTCTACTGTCTACCAAAAAATCCTGAAGGAGAATGTCCGGCCATCTGTTCGTCAACTCAAGCTGAAGCGATCTTGGTTGCTGCAGCAGGACAGTGACCCAAAACACACCAGCAAATCCACCTCTGAATGGCTGAAGAAAAACAAAATGAAGACTTTGGAGTGGCCTAGTCAAAGTCCTGACCTGAATCCTATTGAGATGTTGTGGCATGACCTTAAAAAGGCGGTTCATGCTAGAAAACCCTCAAATAAAGCTGAATTACAACAATTCTGCAAAGATGAGTGGGCCAAAATTCCTCCAGAGCGCTGTAAAAGACTCGTTGCAAGTTATCGCAAACGCTTGATTGCAGTTATTGCTGCTAAGGGTGGCCCAACCAGTTATTAGGTTCAGGGGGCAATTTCTTTTTCACACAGGGCCATGTAGGTTTTGAGTTATTTTTCTCACTCAATAATAAAAACCATCATTTAAAACTGCATTTTGTGTTCAATTATGTTATCTTTGACTAATAGCTAACGGTTTTGGATGAGCAGAAACATTTAAGTGTGACAAACATGCAAAAGAATAAGAAATCAGGAAGGGGGCAAATAGTTTTTCACACTACTGTACCTCACCTTTATCAAAATGAATGAGGCATGGATCCCGGAGGGCTGCTGCCCGCCCCAAGACTAAGTCAGTCCCCGCACACACAGCATCTCTGCCTGCACGCCGTGTGACTGGCTGCCTGGCCTGCCCCAAGAAGACTAAGTCGCTCCCAGTCCCTCCACACAGCATGTCTGCCTGCAGGCCGCTTGACTACCTTCTCCGCCACCACCAACAGGGTCCGGGACTCCAGGCGGATTGCTGAATTTTTTAGGCCGCTGCTAGCAGCGGCCGCTGTAATAATTTTTCTGGTGCGTGTACATGACTGCCTAATTTTTCTGGCTGCACTGCGGGCAGCTGCAACAACAAAAGAAAAGGCATGTACATGCGCCCATTCCCCTTCGTGATCATTACCTTGCCGTGGTGAAGGGGCTTGCGTATCACAATGAAGCAATGACCGGCGCCTAGATGAGTGTCTCGGGGGGCACACCCACGATAATAAGGTCATTGCCTCATTGTAGTCAGACCAAATTTGATCAGCTGGACAGTCACTGTTCTGTCATTCAGCTACATCAGCCAGGCGACCATATGGGCTGTGAAGCCACCAAAACCTGCACTCTCGCCATGTTGCGCAGTAGTCCAGCATGGCCGTCACTACACAAACAGCTGTTTGTGGTGCGTTACACAGTGAGTTTGGTGTGTCAGTGGGAAGCAGTACTCTAATTACACTCCCTGATTGATGTATACACATGCAAGATGTTTTAAAGCACTTTAGGCCTGTCATTTAGCATTCAATGTGATTTCTGCCCTTAAAACGCTGCTTTGCGTCAAATACAGATTTTTTCCCCGGGACTTTTGGCATGTATCCCACTCCGCCATGCCCCCCTCCAGGTGTTAGACCCCTTGAAACATCTTTTCCATCACTTTTGTGGCCAGCATAATTATTTTTTTTTTCAAAGTTTGCATCCCCATTGAAGTCTATTGTGGTTCGCAAACTTTTACGCGAACCGAACCTTCCGCGGAAGTTCGCGAACCCGGTTCGCGAACCGAAAATCGGAGGTTCGGCCCAACTCTAATAGAGGATTTAAAAATAACATCCATGGCATTTTCCAATGTTCTTATGTCCTGTATGTATTACTTTGCTGATCTTGCTAGCAATAGGCCTTTGCTAGTTTCTGTACTTTCCAAATGTCCAATTTTTAAAAGGGGACCTGAACTCAGAACTTCCTCTCTGTTTTAAAAGCTACATAACATGATAATAACCTTTAAAGAAAAACATGTATTTGTTACAGCTGATACATATCCTGCAATAAATCTGCAGTGTGTCTATTTACTGCATTCATTGAAGCAGGCATAATGTTAACATCCTGTGCTTTCAAATTAGCCTCTCTGGCGTGACAATCAGCTGACACAGCTAATGAATCAAATCACAACTTGTGATTAAACATAGATGGGGGGTTAGACTGGCTAAACTCTCTAAATACATACAGGGTGAATTTCTCTCTATTTTACTTCTGTCCTGTGCAAGAGTTTAGGTCCACTTTAACCACTTTACTATCTAACTACAGTATATTCACGTTGTTGCTGAACACCCTTGAAAAAGCAACAACTTGAGCATTAGTCACTGGCTTTTAATGAGCGCAGCACTCGTGCTAGTAGGCGCCTGTGCTCATTAACTTCCTATCCCTAATTACACTAACAATGCCACGCCCCCAGGGTCTGATCCCCCCACCCCGGCCTGATAGCCTAAAATACACCCTCAACCCCCATTTTTGTGATCGGGGAGCAAGGATCAATAATCTAAGTATTTCTTATCTGATCTGTTTAAACGGTGATCACTGTCCCATCTGTGCACTAGTGCTGTCAGCCTTACTATGATGAGTGGATTGGATTAGGAGTGCTGGGAACTAGGAGAGGAACAGGAAGGCCCATAAGGACCCAGAGCCTTCCTCCTCCTTATACATATTGAAAACTGTGGTTTTTATAAGATGTTAAGAATTCCATAAAGGAGTTGAGTACTTCATAAAGTTTTATTGTATTTCACTAACAACCACATTAACCACTTGAGGAGCGCTGTGTTAACAATCCCCCCCCCCCCCCCGCCTCCCCCTTCTAGTGACCAGGCCATTTTCTTTCCTAATAAAGCCACATCAGCTTTGAGGGCTCGCTGCAGGGGCGCACAACTCAGCACACAAGTGATCCCCCTCCCTTTTCTCCCCACCAACAGAGCTTTCTGTTAATGGGGTCTGATTGCTCCCCAGGTGTTTGTTTTGTTTTTATAAATATGTATTTTTTTTATAAATGTCACTATTTTTTATTTATTTATTTTATATCCCTCCCTCCCCCCGCCAGCCAATCAACGTGATCGGCTGTCATAGGCTTCAGCTCCATCATTCATGTGGAAATGTGCACGCATCAGCACGCGCCCATCTCCTGCAATCCCCGCCCACAGCCATTCACACCAATCGGCATGGAGTGGTCCTGGGGCTGCCGCCGAGTTCACGCCAATACGGCATGGAGTGGTTGGCTAGGGGTTAAAAATGTTCCTAGTTTCTACTAGGTAATTAAGAATTGAAAATTGGAGAACATCAGGTATTCAAAATCTAAACAAGCATGACTTTAAAAACGGATATAATGCATATTTAATTATCTTATAATCCCTTTTAAATCTGGAAAAATATCATGATAATAGAAAGCAAATAACTTTGAGAGTGTATAAATACACTTTTTGGAGCATAAATGTTCCTAGAATAAATATCTTAATAATGATCACGCTGGTGCGTGACGAGGTAACATACAAGTAAATACACAATCAAAGGACAAGGTGTAGTCTAACGGTCAGAACTTGTGCACAAGTTAGTGATATCGAGGTACAAAGTCGTTAAGCTAAATCATAGTAAATTCAAATAAAATCAAGGAGCTTCTTGCACTCAGCTGTTTTAGAATGGGACATCCACATGTAAACAGGGAAACATGTAAACATTCCATACAGATTTAAACTTGGGAGACACAGCAATCTATTTCTCCACCATACCAATCCAGTTGCTCTTCTAAGGTTGCCTGTCGATTGCTGAACTCTTCTTGTATTTAGGATGTAAACTATTATTCCTGACGCATGTGGGTTGGTGTGTAGGTGTGTTGTATACAGAAATTTCTAGGCTATTTCCTCTACTATATATGATGGTGGCCAGAAAATGAATACTAATAAGATTGTGATTTAAGTGTGAGTGTGGCATGGAAATCAATAAAATGTCTGTGGAATTTAAAAAGTTGCAGACCAGGCGATCAAAATGTCATTTACAGAGTGCAATAGGTCATAGGTTTTGCATGATGTTTGCTATAAAAAAAATGTGCATGTTGTGGTGCACAATGTGTTCATCACCATGAGGTATGTTGGTGAACAAAGAGTCAATGTCCATAGAGAAAATGGTTGCCCCCCCCCGGTGACTGGGCCAGTTGTGTAAGCAAGTGGACAGTTACCAGAGTGTTTTCTAAACATCCTGAGATATTTTCAGTGAGTGTTAGTATCTCTTGTGGTTTTCAGAGCAGACCAATGCATGCCTAATGCTATCTGTATAAATAATATCAATTGCAGTTCAGATTACTTAACCTTTTAATTTGATTTTACTTTGGTGTTGGGGGTACTGCTAATGTTGTATACAGTAGTTAAAAAATGTTGGGCTGGCAGCGGCAGAAGAATCTATACTAGCTCCCCAATTGCTGGCTAAGTGTTACTGAACCCCCTACACATAGTGAACTTATACTGGGGGGGGGGGGGGCATGGGTACCTTGCTAGCCTATACTGGGTGGGGGACACCTGTGCCTAGCTATCTAATACTGGACAACGTCTGTACCTTGCTAACCTATACTGGGGGACACCTACACCTAGCTAGCCTATTTGGGCCCGGGTGGGGCAGGCCAAATTATGTGGAAGGGTCGCAAAATGTCTGATAGCGGCCCTGAATGCATGCCTAATACTGTCTGTATAAATATATCAATTGCAGTTCAGATTACTTGACCTTTTAATTTGATTTACTTTTATGCTGGGGGTACTGCTAATGTTGTATACAGTAGTTAAAAAATGTTGACATAGATAACAAAGTATGTGTCTGTGTCTGTGTATGGTGTCTCTGCCTAGAATCCCAGAACTGACTAAAAGAGTGACCAGTATTAAGGGACGCCACACATTGATACACTTGCACCTTTCTCATTTTGCCCTTGAAGCCACAAGACAAGGGTGAATGGATGTACTCAGCAAATGTGTTCACATTTAGGTAGCAGAAGCAATACAGATAAAGTTAGTCATAGTAAAAAATGGAAAAAAAATAGAATATTACAACAACATGGTGACATAAAATATAGTCATATTTTAAAAAAAGAGAATACTGATATAACAATTTGTTATCAGAAGGAAGACATAAAACGTGATTCATGCTAAAAAAAAAAAGTTATAATAATATAATGACACAATATTACGCAACATATTGCAATAATATTAAAAATATGTGATTACAGATGGAAATGTATTCTACTTAGTCCCTTGCAGGGACAGCCACTATACCACATTCAACACCATCAAAGCCTGCATCCCTTCATCTGCAAACGTTGAGTCTGATTCCAATTAAAAAAGTGAAAGATGATCATTTGTAATAAGTCTCTCAATTCTCTAATGCAATCCCCCCTGCTGCCCCTATGTGTCCTGACTCATGATATACTAATTTTGACAGTTGGGACATCCCCCTCCTACATGGCTGTGCTTTTATCAGGTGATTGGCTGGCTGTTATGGTGCATGCACAACCATGAAGGGGTGTGATAGGTAGGGCATAAAGTTAGATATGTAATATACTCAACTAGGACTTCATGGCACCAGATAAAACTACTAATAGATTTTTTTTTTTATTATTGGGTTTTGGGTCACAATAACAAAATTGAGAAGTCTAGTTTCTCTGGGCAACTGCTCAAGTGTTAGCCTACATTCTTAGTGTCCAGTGGCTGATGCAACACCAGCAGTACATGTCCTCTATGCCTCTCCAGGATGTTGATGTTCTGTTACCTTCTGCCAGATAACACCCACACTTATGTCAGATCCTTCTTTATGTTCTAAATTAATTTTATTTTTGTCTTTGTTCTGAATGTCATGTGTACAAAACATCCTACAAAACAAACACTGCAGGCACTGGCCCTCATAGGTGGATTCCAAAAATGTTACATCAACTTGATTAATGACTTTCTTGGCCCATCTACAAGTTCCTTTGCTGCATGTCACAGATAGAGGTGTCACGAACATAGAATTTTCCATTCGCAAACAGGCAAGTCTGGCGAACCGCAATAGACTTTAATGGGCAGGTGCATTTTAAAACCTACAAAAACTGTTTCTGGACACAAAAGTGATGGGGAAACTTGTTTCAAGGGGTCTAACACCTGGAAAGGGGCATGCTAGAGGGGGACCCATGCTGAAAGTCCCACCAAAAATAACAGAGTTGATGCATTTAAGTCAGGTTTTAATCCCTAAAGGACAGAAATCACATTATGCACAGCTCTGGGTATCAATGGGCTGTGGAGTGTATCACACACAGAAATGCAATAGTACTATCAGAATACAGTGAAATAATAATGCGCTGGAGTGGTACTGTGTGTGCAACTTAATGAGGCAACAGCAGTAGTGTGCACACAGCTCTGCGTGTCAGTGTGCTGTGGAGTGTCACACACACACAAAAAAAACACAGGCGACCGATGTGCTAGCCTTTAAAAGGCCTGTTTGGGGTGCTTTCACAGCAAGTGAGGAACAAGAACACAGGCCTAGTTAATGCTTTCCCTACCTATCTGCAGCAAGTTTGACCACTCCAAATGTTCGCTGTTCACCGCAAATGCGAATAGCCTATGTGCGCAGAATACTGCTCGCCGGTGAACTGTTCGGGCCATCTCTAGTCACAGACCTTGTGATGTGTACACTTGCTAATTACAATTATTCAGCCCCATTTCATTTTCATTGCATCAATCTTAATTGCATTGCAAATTATTACTGAGGCTTTGTTTCTTAAGGACAATAGGAGACACAATTATTTTGTTGAGGTTGGTGGGAACAGGAAAATATGGGTGCCTGATGTTACTCAACAGTATTGGGGGAGCAATAGGTGCCCATGTGAATATAGGTACATAAGGTAAATAGCGGGCGCTGGGGCCTCCTACTATGCAAACTCCGCCTACAAACAGTGCCCACTAATTGACTCCTATGTGAGAATAGGGTTACTGTAGGTTTTGTGATAGTGAAATGTGGATAAAAATGACAAATACATTTTTATCAAAATTACCACTGTACAATAGTAGAATATTGATAATGTTACCAATATTGTACTAGCAGTTATTTCCAGCTCCCAAATTTCCCTGGTGCCCATTTTGCATGTACAAGAGGTCAGTGTTAGGGAAGGTCACTATGCCCACAGGCCACAGAGAGGTGCTCTAGTATTACTGCTAATCTCTGCCGTAGGACTTGACGCTGGCGTTTCTGGGGGAGCAACCTTCCCGACGCCTATCAGCATTAGGCGGTCGGGAAGGGGTTAAATTCAGCTTTTCGTCAAAGTGTTTTCCTAGGTGATATTTTTCCACCTTACTAAAAAAATGCCCTATTTAAGCCACCAGGAAGCAAGAAAATAGATTAATTTTGAAAGTACTTTTTTAATCTACTTTTTGGTTCAATTTTGGTCAAACAAAACAATGCTTTAACCTCCTTAGTGGTAATCCTGAGTCAGGCTCGAGACGGAAAGCCTCAGAACAGGGTGGTAATCCCGTGCCCGAGTGTGTTTCATGCAGGAGCTGCTGCAGACCTCTCAGAGGTATGGTTTTCTTGTTTTTAGGGTCTAAAAGCTTATGAAAAAATTGCACGGCTTTTAGACCCTAAATGTGGAAATAATCATAATGTCAGGGAGGTTAACAACAGTCCACAACAAATATTACAGAAGATGGTAGACATAAAATAACAACAACATCCAGAATACAACTAATCCTGCATAAAAAAACGAAAAGAGAAATTTGATTTATTGGACTGCTGTTTGCGATGATAGCATAACCATGTAATCCAAAGATACAGACACTCAGGGTAGATCAATATGGATGGTAACTTCAGTTTTGTTGGTTTCTCTGCAGTCTATCCATGGCAGCCAGATCTTCTCAAATAGTGGTATCATATTTTTTAATGATGCAGTATTTTTTTTTTTACCATAATGTTAATTTTCATCCTACTAGTTTGGGATTTTTCATCCTATGGTATTTTATGGTATTTTTTTTACCATAATGTTAATTTTCATCCTACTAGTTTGGGATTTTTCACCCTACTAGGCTTGTGGCCCAAAAGATAAATACAAATTCAATATTTGTAGCAGAATTTGTTATATAATGTTTTCCATTTTTCTGTCAAATTAAAATACCTTGTTCATGTTGTCTGACCAGGAGCTTAGCAAGTAAAAAAAAAAAACAATTCAGAGCTAATGAAGAGTTTCTATAAGTGAGCTCCATCCTTAATTATGACTGTTGTACAAAGGAGAAGAACAGGATTCATCTGGGATTTTACCCCCCATAAGACTTAATCTATGTTCTTTAATTAGTAAATTTAAATTGATCCTCTGCTTTTTGCTGATGCCATCATTAGATGTTTCCGTTCTATCTAAGTATTTTATATTTAAATGGTTTTTATTGGAGATACACCGTATTATACAACATGCATTGTAAAAGTAGCATTGGAAAGTTATTTTTAGTTATAACAGCAGATTAAAAAAAATCTCCTAAAACAAAATGTATGAGAAAGGGTAGATTGAAAAAGGTCCCATAGCCCTCTTTCTGTTCTCTTTCTCTTCTAAGTTTTCTTCTAGGAGATCATTTTTCATCTTCTGTTTACAAAAAATGTTCTGTTTAATTAGCCCAAGTTAATCTTTTTTTCAATGTTTTCTCTTTCAAATGTTGTGACAGACTAAGGATGCTTATTGTGATATATTAATAATTGGAACCTTTTTTTTATTAACTAAGGCAGTATATTAGAAACAATATATGGATGAGTTTGTATTACGTTAACATTGTGCTATTTTTTTTCTTTTTACTAACTTTTTACTAACTTAAGGAAACAGGTGCCAACCTGCAAAACATGCAGTCATTGTGTACTAAATATTTTCTCCAGTAGCCATTGTATGACTGGCTCATTCTTCTAGAGAGGTAGGGTAACCTATCACTCTTTATTTTAATATTTTAATGTATTTTTTTTCTGTGTACCACCTCCCAAAATCTGTAATAATTGACATCTTACGCCAAAAGTTGTACTTTTTGTTTCTCACCCTGTTTGAGAGTCTGTCTATAAGTATCCCCAACATCAAGGAACCTAATTATCTGGAGGGCAACCACCATTGTCTGCTATCTGCTGCAACCTAATCTCCAGCTTATTGGTTTATTTGAGAGATTGCACTATAGGCTCCTGGTGTTTTCCCTTTGTCCTTTTTCCAGTATCCTTGGAGCTCTGGAACATCTTACCAATCTTTATTATAATACAATGAACTAAAAGATTCTTTTTTAATGTTAACCAATAATTGGCATCATCCTTACCATACATTGGTTAGTGAAAATTAAAGAGGAACTGTAAGGTGGGAATTAACTAGTGTTGGGCGAACAGTGTTCGCCACTGTTCGGGTTCTGCAGAACATCACCCTGTTCGGGTGATGTTCGAGTTCGGCCGAACACCTGACGGTGCTTGGCCAAACCGTTCGGCCATATGGCCGAACTAAGAGCGCATGGCCGAACGTTCCCCGAACGTTCGGCTAGCGCTGTGATTGGCCGAACGGGTCACGTGGTTCGGACCCGAACGCGCTCTGATTGGCCGAACTGTCACGTGGTTCGGGTAAATAAATACCCGAACCACGTCATATCTCCGCCATTTGTCTGTGGGTTTAGCTTTGGGTAGGCAGGCAGGGTAGTTCGCGCTCCAGCCACGCTAGCCAGGGTCCCCCCTGTCATTGTGTCACTGCTGGGAACAGTAGTACACCGCTTGCTCAGCCACACTATATAGCATTCTGTTTACTGCCACTCTGTGTACCTCGCTCAGCCACACTATATAGCATTCTGTTTACTGCCACTCTGTGTCTGCTGGGAATAGTAGTACACCGCTTGCTCAGCCACACTATATAGCATTCTGTTTACTGCCACTCTGTGTACCTCGCTCAGCCACACTATATAGCATTCTGTTTACTGCCACTCTGTGTCTGCTGGGAATAGTGGTACACCGCTCGCTCAGCCACACTATATAGCATTCTGTTCACTGTTCTGTGTCTGCTTGGAATAGTGGTACACCGCTCGCTCAGCCACACTATATAGCATTCTGTTTACTGTTCTGTGTCTGCTGGGAATAGTGGTACACCGCTCGCTCAGCCACACTATATAGCATTCTGTTTACTGTTCTGTGTCTGCTGGGAATAGTGGTACACCGCTCGCTCAGCCACACTATATAGCATTCTGTTCACTGTTCTGTGTCTGCTGGGAATAGTGGTACACCGCTCGCTCAGCCACACTATATAGCATTCTGTTCACTGTTCTGTGTCTGCTGGGAATAGTGGTACACCGCTCGCTCAGCCACACTATATAGCATTCTGTTTACTGTTCTGTGTCTGCTGGGAATAGTGGTACACCGCTCGCTCATCCACACTATATAGCATTCTGTTCACTGTTCTGTGTCTGCTGGGAATAGTGGTACACCGCTCGCTCAGCCACACTATATAGCATTCTGTTCACTGTTCTGTGTCTGCTGGGAATAGTGGTACACCGCTCGCTCAGCCACACTATATAGCATTCTGTTCACTGTTCTGTGTCTGCTGGGAATAGTGGTACACCGCTCGCTCAGCCACACTATATAGCATTCTGTTTACTGTTCTGTGTCTGCTGGGAATAGTGGTACACCGCTCGCTCAGCCACACTATATAGCATTCTGTTTACTGTTCTGTGTCTGCTGGGAATAGTGGTACACCGCTCGCTCAGCCACACTATATAGCATTCTGTTTACTGTTCTGTGTCTGCTGGGAACAGTAGTACACCGCTCGCTCAGCCAGAGTATATAGCATTGTGTTTACTGCCACTCTGTGTACACCGCTCAGCCAGACTATATACCATTGTTTACTGACACTCTGTGTACACCGCTCAGCCAGACTATATACCATTGTTTACTGACACTCTGTGTACACCGCTCAGCCAGACTATATACCATTGTTTACTGCCACTCTGATTCTGCTGGGAACAGTAGTACACCGCTCGCTCAGCCAGACTATATAGCATTGTGTTTACTGCCACTCTGTGTACACCGCTCAGCCACACTATATAGCACTGCGTACTCTGCCAGTCAGTGTGTATATTGCTGGGATCAGTAATACTCCACTCACCGTCAACCACTATATGAGCTCAACATGAGTTCCCCAGAGACCTCCGCTGTGAGCAGCACTCCCAACAACAGCAACAGCCAACGCCCCACGCAAGCTATAACATCCACCCCAGCAGCCAGTGGTCAGCAGCAGCCCTCCCCGGAGGAGAACGTTGTGTCCATCAGTCCGTCGCCAGAGCGATTAATGAGGGCTGCCATTGAGGAGATGATGGGGCCTGATGTGGAGGAGGAGGTCTGGCTCAGGCCAGCATCCCAAGTTAATGTTGAGGACGATGAGGGGTCTGTGTCTGGGGATGTTGGGGTGGCAGAGGTGGTGGGTGGGTCAGACTCAGGAGAAGAGTTGTATGATGAGGATGATGATCGGGACCATCTGTATGTGCCTCAGAGTCCGACCCCGGAAAACATGTTGTATCGTGTGTTTAGGTACTAAAATCAATACTGCCCATGTTGTCCAGGACAACAACCCTCACAGATCCAAAAGAACAGGACCAGATAATTACTTGGATGACCTCTCAAGCGTCCAGCAGTGGGTTAAGCAGCACCAGCACATCACGCACGAGGTCCGAGTCCTCAGCCAGTTAAAGTCTGGGCTTTCTTTGAAGACTGCACTGAGGATGTTACCATGGCGATTTGCAAGGTGTGCAAGACCCGCCTGAGCAGGGGGAAAAGTATTAACAACCTCTCCACCACCAGCATGAGCCGCCACATTCTATCCAAACATCCCACTCTGTGGGCAAACGCGGCAGGACAGGGTACCACCAGCAACACTGCCTCCCTTGGGTTCACCAGACTCACCACCAGACCCGCCTCAGCAGCAGCAGTAGCCCAGCCATTGCGTGGTTCACAACATTCACAAACATCAGACGATGCTGACACTGTCACTTTCCGGACTAGTGCTCTTGAGGTCTCCCAGTGTTCATCAAACACAACAACCAACAGCCCTTCGGTGTGCAGCGCTACGGTTGAGTTGTCTGTCTCTGAGATGTTTGAGCACAAGAGGAAATTGCCAGCAAATGACCCCCGGGCCGTGGCAGTAACAGCCAGCCAGCATAGCCAAGCTTCTGGCCTGCGAAATGCTGCCATATCGAGTGGTGGAGACAAACAGCTTCAAGGGCATGATGTCAGTGGCCATCCCACGTTACGTGGTTCCCAGCCGCTACCACTTTGCACGCTCTGCAGTGCCTGAGTTGCATGAGCACGTGGTCAGCTAAATAACCCGAAGCTTGAAGAATGCCGTTGCCTGCAAGGTTCACCTCACCACTGACACCTGGACGAGTGCGTTCGGCCAGGGTCGATACATCTCCCTTACCGCGCACTGGGTGAACCTTGTGGAGCCTGGCAGCGATTCCTCACCTGCTACGGCGCGGGTGTTGCCCACGCCGCAAACAGCTGGATAACAACAGCAGCACCTACCTCTCTGACTCCTTCTCCTCCAACGCATCTCAAAGCTGTACCTCATCCGGAAATGCTAACCCAGCACCAGCAGCAGTAGGATCGTGGAAGCAGTGCAGCACAGCTGTTGGCATGCGTCAGCAAGCGTTGCTGAAGCTGATCTGCCTTGGGGATAAGCAGCACACAGGGGAGGAAATTTGGAGGGGAATAAAGGAACAGACGGATTTGTGGCTGGCACCGCTGGACCTGAAACCGGGCATGAAGCTAGACACCTGGCACGAACTGGCAATGTACGCAATAGAGGTGCTGGCTTGCCCGGCAGCCAGCGTTATGTCGGAACGCTGTTTCAGTGCTGCCGGAGGCATCATCACAGATCGGCGTATCCGCCTCTCCACAGAAAATGCAGACCGTCTGACTCAAATTAAAATGAATCAATCCTGGATTGGAAACGACTACGCAACACTCCTGGACCCCAACCAAGTAACATGACCGATGAACATCTGGGATGGTTTAGCGTTTCCGGTCCCTGTTTATTGAACCTCTCATCTGTATTACATTTATGACTGCATGGCGGCAAAAAGCATTGCTGCTATATCCGCACGCTTTTTGTCCTCATGCAAGGCCTGGGTTGTTGTGTCTCACAAAGCGTGGCCTTCTCCTCCTGCGCCTCCTCCTGTTCCATCACGTGTGCTGCTGCTGCTGCTGCTGCTGCTGCTGGGTTACCGTTGCCGGTCCCTGTTTATGGAACCTCTTATCTTTATTACATTTATGACTACATGGCGGTACAAAGCATGCTATCCGCACGCTTTTTGTCCTCATGCAAGGCCTGGGTTGTTGTGTCTCACAAAGCGTGGCCTTCTCCTCCTGCGCCTCCTCCTGTTCCATCACGTGTGCTGCTGCTGCTGCTGCTGCTGCTGGGTTACCGTTGCCGGTCCCTGTTTATGGAACCTCTTATCTTTATTACATTTATGACTACATGGCGGTACAAAGCATGCTATCCGCACGCTTTTTGTCCTCATGCAAGGCCTGGGTTGTTGTGTCTCACAAAGCGTGGCCTTCTCCTCCTGCGCCTCCTCCTGTTCCATCACGTGTGCTGCTGCTGCTGCTGCTGCTGCTGGGTTACCGTTGCCGGTCCCTGTTTATGGAACCTCTTATCTTTATTACATTTATGACTACATGGCGGTACAAAGCATGCTATCCGCACGCTTTTTGTCCTCATGCAAGGCCTGGGTTGTTGTGTCTCACAAAGCGTGGCCTTCTCCTCCTGCGCCTCCTCCTGTTCCATCACGTGTGCTGCTGCTGGGTTAGCGTTGCCGCGTGGTCCCTGTTTATTGAACCACTTATCTTTATTACATTTATGACTGCATGGTGGTACAAAGCATGCTATCCGCACGCTTCTTGTCCTCATGCAAGGCCTGGGTTGTTGTGTCTCAAAGCGTGGCCTTCTCCTCCTGCGCCACCCTCCTCCTGTTCCATCACGTGTGCTGCTGCTGGGTTAGCATTACCGGTCCCTTTTCCTGGAACCTCTTATATGTATTACATTTATGACTGCATGCCGACAAAAAGCATGTTACCTGTGCAAAGAAAACAGACATTTCCCGCATTTAAAAGACAGTTTTCCCTTTGAAACTTTAAAATCGATTTTCTCAAAAACTATAAGCTCTTTTTGCTAAATTTTTCCTCTTGTACCCACTCCCAAGGTGCACATACCCTGTAAATTTGGGGTATGTAGCATGTAAGGAGGCTTTACAAACCACAAAAGTTCGGGTCCCCATTGACTTCCATTATGTTCGGAGTTCGGGTCGAACACCCGAACATCGCGGCCATGTTCGGCCTGTTCGGCCCGAACCCGAACATCTAGATGTTCGCCCAACACTAGAATTAACTCACCACCAGTGTGAAGCTGATGGCAGGTTTGTCAGGGAAAACCCAAGTCTTAGAGGGTAAAAATTCCTGCAGCCAATGGAAATCCAGGAAAAAGGGGAAAACCCTCCCACAGTGTAGGCCTACTTAAAATTCAGCCTACTGATACACAGCCATTTGTAGAGAAAATGAGCACAGCTCACCACCCCACCAAGATAGCCAGGAGCAGGACCACAGGCAGCCAGGCCCCATAAGCATTGCAGAAAGGAGGAAACACCTGCTGCACTGGCATAGTATAAAAGTCCAATCTTTATTGAGAACAAATCAGCTGGACATAGCTCACGTGTATCGGAGCCACACAATCGCTCCTTAGTCATAGCTATGTGATTGTGAGGCTCCGATACGCATGAGCTATGTCTAACTGACTTGTTCTCAATAAACATCGGATCTTTCCTCCTTTGTGCAATACTGATACACAGCCTTGTGGTTAATAACATCACATGTAAAATAACGTAAACATAGACAAATAAGAAGTATGTTTCTTGCAACGTAAAATGGAACATAAATTATGTTTCTCCTATGTTGCTGTCACTTACAGTAGGTAGGGGGCCAGTTTGCATCTTTATATAAATCCTTTTCAGGGATTGTCTCTTTAGAAATAATAAAGGCCATGTGAAGAATCCCCTATGAAGAGATGAAATAGTCCAAAACCTGTCGGTTCTGTCAGATTTCTACTGTTTATTGTAAGTGACAGCAAAATAGGAGAAAAGTAATTTATAACCCCTTTTACTCTGCAAGAGACATACTTCTTGTTTGTATGTGTTTATATGTATTTGTAATTTGAATTGTTTTCGTGATAGTGGTCTTTTAAAGACACTCATAGCTTCCACACTCTAAATTTTGAGAGTATGGAGGGAACTCCCTGATCTACCTCTGTGCCAAATGACACAAAATGTACCCTGATTTACCCTGCTATACCCTATCTCAAGAACCAACAGGGGTCTCTCCCTACCTTCAAAACATGAAGTGTGTGGGAGCTATGCGTGCTGAGATATCAAGTCTCTAATATCAGTAGCATAATATAATACTGTAGATTACATCCAAACACAGAAAATATCTTATTTTGTGTATTCACTAATGATGGCAGTCTGCATATTTCTCTCTTTATAGGTTTGATATGAAGAGCTGTTCTCCAATTGGCTTGATAAATGGTGCAGAGAAAATGAGCCAGCAATAACAAATATACTGACAACATTTTTAACCACTTAAAGAGGAACTGCCACGAAAATCTTAAAATTTAAAACACATACAAATAAGAAGTACTTTTCTCCCAGAGTAAAGTGAGCCAAAAATTATTTATTTCCTATCTTGCTGTCACTCACAGTAGGTAGTAGAAATCTGACATTACCGACAGGTTTTGGGCTAGTCCATCTATCCATAGGGGATCCTTAGCATGGCCTTTATCTATATATATAAAATCGGATGTATGTGTGTGTGTGTGTGTGTGTATGTGTGTGTGTATGTGTGTGTGTATGTGTGTGTGTGTGTGTGTGTGTGTATGTGCCGCGATCACGCGAAAACGGCTTGACCGATTTGAACGAAACTTGGTACACAGATCCCTTACTACCTGGGATGATATGTTCTGGGGGTCTCGCGGCCCCCCTGCACGCCTGGGAGGAGCTACAAACAGCAAATCAGATTCCACCCATTCAAGTCAATGGAAAAATGTAAAAGGCTGCCATTCTCACAGTAATCAAGCCAGAGTCCTCACACATGGCACAGTTGGTCACTTGGTGACCGAGGTTACAAATCCAGGAAAAGTGAGCGGAGCATACAACAGCCAATCAAATTTCAGTCGTTCATTTTAAATGGGAAAATGTAAACTGCAGCCATTCTTAGACTGTTAATCACAGAGTTCTCAAACTTGACACAGTTGGTCACTGGGTGAATGAGATTAAGTTCAGAGAAAATAGGTGGAGCCTACAACAGCCAATCAAAATTCACCTGTTGATTTTCAAGGGGAATATTTAAACTTTTGCTATTCTTACACTTTTAATGGCAGAGGCTTCAAACTTGCTACAGTCGGTCATTGGGTGACTGGGGTCCAAATTCACTAAAGGGGCGGGGCCACATACAGCCAATCAGATTTCCTTGGTTGATAAACTGCTTCCATTCACACATTTTTGATGCCAGGAACCTGACAGCTCACAAACTTGGTCATTGAGTGACTGTGTGTCAAGGTTACAAAAAGTGGGCGGAGCCAAAACAACTTTTACTGGGAAAATATAAACTGCAGCCATTCTTACACCGTTAATGGCAGGGTTCTCAAACTTTGAACAGTTGGTCATTGGGTGACAGATTAAGATTTTGGGAGGTGGGGGAAGCCTACAACAGCCAATAAAAATTCACCTTTTAATTTTCAAAGGGAATATTTCATCTGCTACCATTCTCTAATACTGGTAAAAGCAGATGCCTCAAACCTGGTACAGTTGGTCACTGGGTGACTAGGGTCCAAATTCAGGAAGGGGGGCGGAGCCACAAACAGCCAGATTTGTTTATTTTTCAATGGGAATATACAAAGTATTGATACCAAGGACCCCAAAGCTGGTAAACTTGATAATTGAGTGACTGTATGTCAAGGTTAGAAAAAGTGGGCGGTGCCAACAACTTCATTTTTTACATTGCAGGGTTCTCATACTTTACACAATTGGCCACTGGGTGACTGGGATAAATATTCAGAAATGTGGGTGGAGCCTACAACAGCCAATCAAAATGTACCTATTGATTTTCAAGGGGAATATTCACATTGCTACCATTCTCACACTGTTAGTGGCAGAGGCCTCAAACCTGATACAGTCAGTCATTGGGTGACTGGGGTCCAAAGGGGTGGAGCCACAAACAGCCAATCAGATTTGTTAGGTTGATTTCAGCCATTCTGTTATTGGCAGGGTTCTCAAACGTGACACAGTTGGCCACTGGGTGACTGGGACTGATATTCAGATAAGTGGGTGGAGCCTACAGCAGCCAATCAAAATTCACCTTTTGATTTTCAAGGGGAATATTTACATTGCTGCCATTCATGCACTCTGAATGGCAGAGGCCTAACATCTGCTACAGTCAGTCACTGGGAGACTGGGGTTTAAATTCTGAAGGGAGCGGGCCAAAAACAGCCAATCAGATTTGTTTAATTTCAATGGCAAAATGCAACTTATTGATGCCAAAGACCCCAAAGCTCACAAATTTGGTCATTAAGTGACTGTATGTCAAGATTAGAAATAGTGGGCGGAGCCAAAAACAACTAACTTTTTACATGGGGAAATGTAAACTTCAGCTTTTCTTACACTGTTAATGGCAGGGTTCTCAAACTTCACACAGTTGGTCACTGAGGGACTGGGATTAATATTCGGAAAAGTAGGTGGCGCCTAGAAGAGCCAATCAAAATTCACCTTTTGATTTTCAAGGGGAATATTGAAACTGCAGCCATTCTCACACTGTTAATAGCAGAGGCTTCAAACCTGCTACAGTCGGTCGTTAAGTGTTTGGGGTTCAAATTCAGTAAAGGGGCGGAGCCAAAAACAGCCAGATTTCTTTGCTGGATAAACTTCTTCCATTAGCACAATTTTGATGCCAGGAACCCAAAAGCTCACAAACTTGGTCATTGAGTAGTGACTGTGTGTCAAGCTTACAAAAAGTGGGTGGAGTTAAAAACAGATTTTTCTGGGAAATTGTAAAGTGCAGCCCTTCTTCACTGTTAATGGTAGGGTTCTCAAACTTAGCATAGCTGGTTACTGGGTGACTGGGATTAATATTCAGAAAAGTGAGTGGAGCCTAAAAATGCCAATCAAAAATCACATCACTTTTCAAGGAGAATATTAAAATTGCTGCCATTCTTGCACTGTTAATGGCACAAGCCTCAAACCTGGTACAGTCGGTCATTGGGTCACTGAAGTTCAAATTCAGAAAAGGGGACAGAGCCACAAACAGTGAATCAGATTTGTTTCATTTCATGGGAAAATACAAATTATTGATGCCAAGGACCCCAAAACTCACAAACTTGGGCATTGATTAGGGACTTTGTGTCCAGGTTACAAAAAGTGGGCGGAGCCAAAAACAAATTTCACTGGGAAAGTGTAAACTGCAGCCCTTCTTACACTGTTTATTTCAGGGTTCCTAATCTTTGCCCAGATGGTCACTGAGTGACTGAAATTAATATTCAGGGAAGTGGGTGGAGCCTATAATGGCTGATCAAAATTCACCTGTTGATTTTCAAGTGGAATATTTAAATTGCTGCCATTTTTACACTGTTAATAGCAGATGCCTCAAGCCTGCTACAGTTGGTCATTGGGTGACTGGGGTTCAAATGCTGGAGAGGGGTGGAGCCACAAACAGCCTATCTGATTTGTTTAATTTCCATGGGAATACACAAATTATTGATGCCAAGGACTCCAAAGCTCACAAACTTGGTCATTGAGTGTTTGTGTGTTAGGGTTAGAAAGTGGGCGGAGCCAACACCAGTCAAATACATACCCGGGCAATGCCGGGTCATCAGTGGGTGGAGACAAATACAAATTTCACTGGGAAAATGTAAACTGCAGCCATTCTGTTAGCAGGGTTTTTAAACTTTGCACAGTTGGTCACTGGGTGACTGGGATTAATATTCACAAAAGTGGGTGGGGCCTACAAAAGTGAATCAAACGTCACCTGTTGCTTTTTAAGGGGAATACTTCATTGCTACCATTCTTGAACTGATAACGGCACAGGCCTGAAACCTGGTACAGTTGGTTATTGGGTGACTGGGGTTCAAATTCAGAAAAGGGGGTGGAGCCACACACAGCCAATCAGATTTGTTTCATTTCACTGCAGATTATTGATACCAAAGACCGCAAAGGTCACAAACTTGGTAAGTGAGTAATTGTGTGTTAGGGTTAGAAAAAGTAGGCGGAGCCAACACCAGCCAAATACATACACGGGCAACTCCGGGCAATCAGCTAGTTCTTTATAAAGATATTCCCTAAAAAAGATTTATGCAAAGATACTGGCCAGCCTCCCTGCTCGCTGTACACTATTTTGGCAGTTGGATGGAGCAACTGCCATTCACTATGTGCTTTTAAAAATTAAGAAAACCCTGAGAATCCCCCGTATGAGAAGATCCAAAATCTGTCGGTAATGTCATATTTCTACTACTTACTGTAAGTGACAGGAACATAGGAGAAAAGTAATTTGTGGCTTATTTTACTGTGGGAGAAATATACTTGTTATTTGTATGTGTTTTACATTTTAAGATTTTCGCAACACTTCCTCTTTAAGGACCAGCAGTCTCTGGGCACTTAAGGACCAGAGACCGCTGGTCCAATCCCGATGGAATCCTGATGAATCGCCGCACATAACCGCCGCAACCGCCATCACCGCCCCTCGCCGAGACCCCCAGGACACAGACTCTGCTGTCTCTATGACGGCAGAGTCATGTGAGCCAGTCAGGAGCCGCTTTCATTGGCTCCTGACCCTGTTTTTCAATGTAAGCCAATGGGAGCGGCTTACATTAAAAGACAGGGCCAGGAGCCAATGAAATCGGCTCCTGACCCGCTCACATGACTCTGCCGTCATAGAGAGAGGCAGAGCCTGTGAGATGCGACAAGAATCGTCGGATTTGAGCGGCACGATCGGCGGGGAGCGATGGAAACGGTGTTGGATTTTCACAGCGCCCCAAGTGGCAGCCATATTTTGTTATGTTGGATTATGCTTGACATTAGCCCTGTACTAGGAAATGGCAAAATCACACATAAGATGGGAAATGGTTGAAGGCTGATTTTCTTTTTTTTATTCTAGAGTTTGATAGCAAAGCAAGCACATTAGTTTTCTAGATGGGAAAGGACATTTTTGAATGATATTTGAACTTACATACTTGGGAAGCTGGGGACTGTGGAAGGTGTACCTCGACATTGTACAGTAAATACATTATTACTGCTATGTGCAGTCCATGTGGGATTGGTGGACTGGTAGGATGGGAGGTTTTCTTGGTGCTGTGCTAGTGCCAATCCCTGCAGTATGTGATATCATGCATTTCTTGTTTTTTCCTCTTTTTATTAGTATTGAATCATGTAATTTCGACTTGCACTTTAATACTAATGGACTGCATGTGTACAGTATATGATGCAGACTGGTGATGTACGTACCATCTGCTTCTCTCCAGGAAGTTTATCCTGCTTTACCTTCTCCCAAATTGAATTAAGCATCGAATCATTTTTCAAAGAACATTTCCTTCCATCTTTCTTTGAAATGTACTTGCACAACCCTTCCTACAAAATAAACACTGCAGGCATTGGCCCTCATTGGCAGATACTGTTCTGTCTCTTTTATGTATCACTTTATTTTCTTGGCAAACATTCCTCTGTTATAAGACCATGTGATGTGTAAAACTCAAGGAAACTCTACATGGAAAGATTCATAATAAGGTTTTGAAAATCAGTTGAATGCCACTGCAAATTGTGATTATCAATACAAACACACTAAGATGCAATCATGATTTCTGTTTCAATCTAATTTTTATTTTGAGAACTCGTAACAACAAAAAAAGTATAGAAACATATTATACAAAGTGTGAAACATATCAAAGGATTCTATTATTAATGAAAATTTAAACATGCATATAAAGTTGTCAAGATCTCAAAGATTAATTTTCTGTTTTTCAAATTTTTCAATAAGCAGAACATAGCTCTCCTAGGTAATCTAAAATGAACATCAGAACAATATAGTAGACTAATATCATACAATAACTTCAGAATAGAAGTTGTGATCATTGGTCAACAGTTGGATTGCTTCAACGCAGGGGAAGAGTTGCGACTAGAGTCGGGACCAGTACCAGGGGGAGGGGTGAGGAGGAAAAAAAAGAAAGAAAAAGGAAAAAAGAAAGAAATAAAAATATGCGGGACCTATAGGGATTCCTCTATAAGAGAAGTATTACCTGTGACCGGCTCAGGTCATAATTGTCTTATATTCGTCAGTACTCTGGAATTCATACCAGACAGTCCAAGTGGATGAAATTTTGTGAGCTTGATCATGTGCAATCAACGCTATCTCTTCCTGGTCTTTCACTCTCTTAATTCTCTGAAACCACATTTTGAGGGTGGAAATGGTTAGTGTGTCCCAGTGAAGGGGGATTAGAGCTCTGGCTGAATTTATCATTTGTGACAGAATTGACTTCTTATAAGAGGTGGGAGACAAGTTTGAGTTGTGTAGAAGGTATGTATCTGGGGAACATTTGACTGCCAAACCAGAAACCTCCTTGGTCATTCTGTGGACTTCTGACCAAAAAAAAAATAAGCTAGGGCAGCTCCAGGCTACATGGAGAAGATCTCCTGGGGCTCCACCACACCTCCAACAAACATTTGCACAATTTGGGTTAAATTTGTTCAAAACAGAAGGTGTTCTGTACCATAGAGTCTGAAATGTAAAATTATTTTCTTTACCGTTTGTGTTTCTAACTGACTTATGAGTATTACTGAAGATTGTAACCCATTGATCATCTGTCAGTTATGATGGCAGAAGTGGGTCCCATTTTTCTCAAAGGAACAAAGTCGGTTTTGTTTTAGCAGTCAAAAGCAAAGAGTAAGCCCAGGACAGCATATGTGCTCTAGGTGACATCTCCAGGCACCTCCAATCGAAAACAGTAAGGGGAGTTAAGGCCTTAGTCTTAACTTCCTCTGATTGGATATAATGTCTTATCTGAAAGTAGACCCAATTTGCTAGATTTTAACCCCGCCTGAGTCTATAAAATTCAAAATTCTAGGGATGTTCTTTTTTGCACCAAGATAGGAGAAATCCGGAAGTATCGCCAGGAGCAAAATCTGGATTACCGATCAGGGCGGTCATGGGCCCAGGGGACTGCGAAATTTGGAATTGTGCAGAGCACTTTTGAAAAATTTTATGTGTTGCCTTTATCAGAGGGTGGCTGATAGCGAGCCATGCGAAGGATTGATGTGGGATCCATGCTAAGCCGATATAGAAGCGCCACTAGTGGCCTGTTCAATTTCAGTCCAATCCTTTCGTGCGACTAAGGCTGACCAGTCTGTCTTTAACAGCTGTGATTTGTTGTCTGGCTTTTCTTTTCTTTAATCTTCTAGCTAATTGTGTACCGTCTGTTGCTCCATTCATAGAAATAGTCCTCAGAGTATAAGAGGATACTTTTCGCCTTCCTATCCAGCACGGTTTTAAGCTCTGTCCTTAGTGATGTCAATTCAGCTAAATTTTTAGAGTCTAAAGATTGCTTATGGGTAACTTCCAAAGCTACGATTTTCTGCAAAAGGGTGTCTAATTGGAAAAGATGTTCCTTTTTTTTTGTCCTCACTCCTATTTTAATCAATTTACCCAAATCACTGGCTTGTGGGCCTCCCAGACAGTCAGGGGCAAAGTCTCCTCATTGCAATTTATCTGAAAGTATTCAGCCAATGATTTCCCAATCTTATCTGTAGTTTCCAAATCTTTTAATGGCTCTGGGTTAAGTCTCCAATTGAAATGTCTGTGTTTAGAGGTAGGGAACAGGATTGAAAAATAGCCCAAGGTACCAATTCCAGCATCTCTGACAAGTGTAAGTCAGCCTGTGAGATCATAACATGATCAATACGTGAGCATTTTTTATGGGGATTGGAGTAATAGGTAAAATCTTTACATTTAGGGTTGAAAATCCTCCAAACATCCATCAGGGTTAGATCTCTAAAAAGATTCCTGATTTTTTTCAGACACTGGAAGGGAACCGTGGACTTCCCGTTCGAGGTATCAAGCAGTGGATTCAAAGAGACATTGCTATCACCTCCCTATATGATCATTCCCTTTGCAAAGGTTAATAATTGAGAAACCACTTTGGTCAAAAAGGTAGATTGCTTTTCCTTAGGAGTGTATACAGGCACAATAGTAACGTCTCTTTTACTGGTTGAACTCGATGGACGTATGTCTTTTTTCAACCAAAATAACTATGTAACTATGTAACTATGTAACTTTTGTCAATCTTACCTAGAAGAAAGACATAATGTCCCTCAGGGTCAATCTGGTATCCAGTGATATCTACTGCACAGTTTTTGTGTATTAGGATAGAAACCCCCTTTGTCTTCCCTGTGGGTGATACCACATGGAAGCTCCTGGTATAATGTCTGTCTTTCAGTCTGGGAGGGCAGGGGTTTACAGAAGTGAGGTTCTTGAATCATTGCGATGCTTATGTTTTCCTTTTGCAATAATTGCAAAAGCGTAGTTCTGAGTTCAGGTGTATTCAAAGTACCGTAGTAAGGCTCACCAGTTATGATATAATTGCTGGGTGGGAGTGGGGTTTAGTGGTTCAAATAGGTTGGACTGATCAGAAATAAGTGATCTCACAAGCCTCAACCCTACTATCCCTCCAGCCTCTAAAAACTAAACTGAATGCTAATATATGGATGAACTTTTCAGAATGTCTAACGTGAACCAGAAACAAAGGGACCTTAAAACAGCTTGATCTATGGAAGCCTGACTTATACCTCTGAAAAAGTGCACATTTTGTCATCACACTATAAGTTGAAAATCCTACAGTAGCTAAGAAATAAAAAAGGATAAAGTATATTGTCCATTAAGAAATGTTCATACCCTGTAGGAGGAAATAAATGGTTAGTACAATAAGTGCAGTATGTTGTTAACAACACCTTCTCCTAGGAGAGGCTCTAAGCAGTCTCCTTAGTGTAAGCAAGGATAAGAGCAGCAGAGGTAGTGATATTGTTATTTCAGTGCATCAAAATGCTCTGCTCATGTGCAAAAACATATTGTAAGTTGCTCAGGGGGCAGCAAAAATTCCAGAGGCATATAGTCAGCAATTTATACCATGACTGGCTTAATAATAGGTGATTGAACAGTTCTGTATGAGCAAGCAAAAACAAAAACAAGTAGGAATGGTCCCAAAAAATGAAAAATGAATAAAAGAGCTCATACAAAGAAGAAAGTATAACCATAAGTCAACTGGTATCTGTGTGCAAAAACTAAGTGCATGAAAATAAGCAAGAAAAAAAAGTTATATACTACCAGTTTTCTCGAGGAACGTGCATCTGAGTTTACTACAGTGCTGTTTTTAAGAGAAGGGATTATCTTCATTCTCGGACGGTGAAGCTTCCAGTTCAATGGTGTTACCTTGTGGATTTTCTGCTGAAGGCTCTACTTGCGTATCTGAAGTGGAGCTGTGTCTCCTTTTATGACCGGGACCTTGGAATTTTTTGAGTGGTGGTTTTATGACCGGGACCTTGGTTTTTAAATGGTGATCTACGTGAGTTTCCATTAGAGAAGAATCTATTAGGTGGGCCTGTCTTAGAAACAGTAGCATGATCTCCATTTTCCAGAAACCAATCAGGCAGGTGTATTTTGGATAAGCCCAGGAGTTTGCAATAGTGTGGAGTATCAGCAGGTATACGCATGAATGCATTAATTGTGCCTTTAGTAGCATGGAGGCAGAAAGGAAATCTCCAGCGATAAGTGATATTTCTTTCTCTGAGCACTTGCAGCAGAGGCTTCCGTGCTCTTCTGTTTTGATGCGCAATTGCGGATAAATCCTGAAAGAGTTTAATATCTGCTTCATTAAATGTAATGCCATCCAGCTCTCTCACCTTTTTCATAACTTTTTCTTTAAGGGAGAAGCTAGCAAAGCAGCAAATCACATCTCTTGGTGGGTCATCATCGCTTTTCCTTGGTCTTAAAGCCCTGTGAGCCCTTTCTAAGTCAATTGGTGTGTCTGTGGGCCTCTCAAGTAGCTCATTGAAGATAGCAATGATGGCGGGCCTCATCTAGTTGTTAGAGATCGATTCTGGCAATCCCCTCACTCTAATATTGTTTCATCTGCCTCTGTTATTGAGGTCTTCCAGTCTATGCTGAAAATCAAGCAGTCTAGAATCTTGGTATGCAGCATGGCTTTGGATTTCACTGACCTGTTGTTTAGTGTCCAGGCTCTCCTGCTCCACTACCGACAAGTGCTTATTGACCTGCGTCACGTCTTCCTGGAGCTCCGCGATCACAGCAGAGAGGGTATTCTTGATGTCCGAGGCAATAGCCTTCATTATTTCTGTTGTAGGCATGTTGTTAAGGCGATCCATCACCTCTTTGTTAGGATTCAGTGGGGAGTCTTGCGCCGTGTTTTGAGGGGAAGTGCCGTCCTTCAGAGAAGGCGGCGACATATTGCTGCTGGTAGGCCCAGACTGCCCTAGCTTCTGTGAGCGAAAGTACTCGGGAATATGTTTCCCTGATGGTATCTCCGAGGTCCCGGTAGTCTTGGGAGTTGGTTGGTTCTTCTTAGGGGCTCTGTTTGTGCTCATCGTAGCCGGAGGCTGGAGAAAAGAGCGGGTCTATGGCGGAGCACCCGTCTCACGCAGCCATCTTCAAGCGGCGTCAAACAACGCCCCCTGCAATCATGATTTCATGTATGTTCTATATTCTCCTACCCATTGGATCCATTTATACACGAGGAAGAAAGAAAAATGTAAGCTGAGTTAAGAGACTTTCACAACAGCTGCTCTGCAACTAATCATAGTTCATCTTTGCACTTATAAGAATATTTCATAATTGTATGATCAAGTTTCTATTCACTTTCTTTTTTTTACTTCTGAATCCTAAGCATGGAATCATTATAGACAATAATTTGCCAATGGCATTGCTACTGGCATAAATCACTATACAGTGATGCAGCGCTGAGTCTTCTTTGCTGCTGGGACTGTCCATGGCCACAAGACTCTCCATGGCCATCTTTGAGGGTGTTATATCCATCATCCTGAGTCACATGAGAAGTCCAAGAAATGATAAATACATGTATCCCTTCACTCTTTTCAGTTATTGCAGTTAGTATCACCACACAATGTGCAAATCCAGCAGTGCACCACCATGATCAATTACTGACCCGTCATGCTAGAAATAGTATGGAGACACCTAGAGAAAAATTATTATACAAAGAAAAATGTTTTAAATGATCTAGATACATTTATTATTTCCAATAATATTCCACTTAAAAACAGTAAAAAAAATAAAAAAAAAATAAATAAGATCACATAGCACAAACATCTCGATACTCACCTAGAGACCTCTATTTAATTCACTTTTTAGCTGAAGTTTTTTTTTTGTGTGTGTGTGTGTTTTCTTTTTTTTTTGGGGGGGGGGGGTTGTTTTTTTTTGTTTTGCTTGCTGGTGATTTCAATAGTATTTTACTGCCAATGTGTGGATATAACACATAGGGAGAAATACATTTGCAGAAAAAAAATAAATTGTATATTATTATTTGTATTGATTTATAAAGCACAATCATATTCCATGGTGCATAGACCATTAAACACACACACATGTGTTGGTATTCAGTTGCAAGTATTAAGGTTAATATTGCAAAAACACGGTGACAACATGGTGAAAAGTAAAAGTAATAGTTGAAAAAAATGAGAATACTGATATAACATTTGAGGATCAGAAGGAAGACATAAAAGTAATTCATGCAAAAAAAAGTTATAATACATAATGACAAAATATAACACAACATATTCCAGTAATATTTAAAAAAAATGTGATTTGATGGAAATTTATTCTACGTAGTCCTTTGCAGGGAAACCCACTATAACTCATTTAACACCACCAAAGCCCGCATCCCTTCATCTGCAAAAATTGAGCCTTATTCTAATTAAAAAAGAGAAAGATGATCATTTATGATAATTCTCTCAGTTCTCTAATGCAATTCCCCCTGCTGCCCCATGTGTCCTGACTATTAATGTTCTAATTTTGAGAGTTGGGGCATCCCACTCCTACATGACTGTGCTTTATCAGGTGATTGGCTGGCTGTTATGGTGCATGCACAACCATGAAGTGGTGTGATAGGTAGGACATGAAGTTACATAAGTAACAGATTCCGCTACAACTTCATGGCACCAGATCAGAATCAGAATCATTTATTTCACGAAGTACAAAGGGGGTGTTGTACTTGGAACTGGTTTTGGCTCACACAGGTTCTGGAAGGAGGGGGGGGGGATAATGTCTGAAAGCCAAGAGCCGAGGCTGCCATACTACAGTGCCACCAGGCGCACTTTGCATTATCTATTATCCCTAAGGAGACATCAAATGGAGGGGGGGGGAGGTGAAGGTTCAGCAGTGTTGACCCAGTTCTTCATGATAGAAACCTGCTTTGATACTATTACTAATAGATGCTTCTTTTGATTATTGGGTTTTGGGTCAGTATAACAAAAACAAGAAGTCTAGTATTTCTGGGTAACTGCTCAAGTGTTATCCCACATTCTTAGTTTGCAGTGGCTGATGCAACACCAGCAGTACATGTCATCTATTCCTCTCCAGGATGTTGATGTTCCGTTACCTTCTGCCAGATCACACCCACACTTAATGTCAGCACCTTCTTTGGTGTTCTAAATTAATTTTACCTCCAACTTTCTTGTGAATGTCATGTGTAAAAAACACCCTACAAAACAAACACTGCAGGCATTGGCCCTCATAGGTGGATTACAAAAATGTTACATCAACTTGATTAATGACTTTCTTGGCCCATCTACAAGTTTCTTTACTGCATGTCACAGACCTTGTGATTAGTGTTGGGCGAACAGTGTTCGCCACTGTTCGGGTTCTGCAGAACATCACCCTGTTCGGGTGATGTTCGAGTTCGGCCGAACACCTGACGGTGTTCGGCCAAACCGTTCGGCCATATGGCCGAACTAAGAGCGCATGGCCGAACGTTCCCCGAACGTTCGGCTAGCGCTGTGATTGGCCGAACGGGTCACGTGGTTCGGACCCGAACGCGCTCTGATTGGCCGAACTGTCACGTGGTTCGGGTAAATAAATACCCGAACCACGTCATATCTCCGCTATTTGTCTGTGGGTTTAGCTTTGGGTAGGCAGGCAGGGTAGTTCGCGCTCCAGCCACGCTAGCCAGGGTCCCCCCAGTCATTGTGTGTCGCTGCTGGGAACAGTAGTACACCACTCGCTCAGCCACACTATATAGCATTGTGTTTACTGCCACTCTGTGTACCTCGCTCAGCCACACTATATAGCATTGTGTTTACTGCCACTCTGTGTCTGCTGGGAACAGTAGTACACTGCTCGCTCAGCCACACTATATAGCATTGTGTTTACTGCCACTCTGTGTCTGCTGGGAACAGTAGTACACTGCTCGCTCAGCCACACTATATAGCATTGTGTTTACTGCCACTCTGTGTACCTCGCTCAGCCACACTATATAGCATTGTGTTTACTGCCACTCTGTGTCTGCTGGGAACAGTAGTACACTGCTCGCTCAGCCACACTATATAGCATTGTGTTTACTGCCACTCTGTGTACCTCGCTCAGCCACACTATATAGCATTGTGTTTACTGCCACTCTGTGTCTGCTGGGGACAGTAGTACACTGCTCGCTCAGCCACACTATATAGCATTGTGTTTACTGCCACTCTGTGTACCTCGCTCAGCCACACTATATAGCATTGTGTTTACTGCCACTCTGTGTACCTCGCTCAGCCACACTATATAGCATTGTGTTTACTGCCACTCTGTGTACCTCGCTCAGCCACACTATATAGCATTGTGTTTACTGCCACTCTGTGTCTTCTGGGAACAGTAGTACACTGCTCGCTCAGCCACACTTTATAGCATTGTGTTTACTGCCACTCTGTGTACCTCGCTCAGCCACACTATATAGCATTGTGTTTACTGCCACTCTGTGTACCTCGCTCAGCCACACTATATAGCATTGTGTTTACTGCCACTCTGTGTCTGCTGGGAACAGTAGTACACCGCTCGCTCAGCCACACTATATAGCATTGTGTTTACTGCCACTCTGTGTACCTCGCTCAGCCACACTATATAGCATTGTGTTTACTGCCACTCTGTGTCTGCTACTCTGTGTCTGCTGGGAACAGTAGTACACTGCTCGCTCAGCCACACTATATAGCATTGTGTTTACTGCCACTCTGTGTACCTCGCTCAGCCACACTATATAGCATTGTGTTTACTGCCACTCTGTGTCTGCTGGGAACAGTAGTACACCGCTCGCTCAGCCACACTATATAGCATTGTGTTTACTGCCACTCTGTGTACCTTGCTCAGCCACACTATATAGCATTGTGTTTACTGCCACTCTGTGTCTGCTGGGAACAGTAGTACACTGCTCGCTCAGCCACACTATATAGCATTGTGTGTACTGCCACTCAGTGTACCTCGCTCAGCCACACTATATAGCATTGTGTTTACTGCCACTCTGTGTCTGCTGGGAACAGTAGTACACCGCTCGCTCAGCCACACTATATAGCATTGTGTTTACTGCCACTCTGTGTACCTCGCTCAGCCACACTATATAGCATTGTGTTTACTGCCACTCTGTGTCTGCTGGGAACAGTAGTACACCACTCGCTCAGCCGCACTATATAGCATTGTGTTTACTGCCACTCTGTGTACCTCGCTCAGCCACACTATATAGCATTGTGTTTACTGCCACTCTGTGTCTGCTACTCTGTGTCTGCTGGGAACAGTAGTACACTGCTCGCTCAGCCACACTATATAGCATTGTGTTTACTGCCACTCTGTGTACCTTGCTCAGCCACACTATATAGCATTGTGTTTACTGCCACTCTGTGTCTGCTGGGAACAGTAGTACACCGCACCGCTATCCGCACGCGTCCTCATGCAAGGCCTGGGTTGTTGTGTCTGAAAGCGTGGCCTTCTCCTCCTGCACCTCCTCCTGTTCCATCACGTGTGCTGCTGCTGCTGCTGGCCTGGGTTAGCGTTTCCGGTCCCTGTTTATTGAACCTCTCATCTGTATTACATTTATGACTGCATGGCGGCAAAAAGCATTGCTATATCCGCACGCTTTTTGTCCTCATGCAAGGCCTGGGTTGCGTCTCAAAAAGCGTGGCCTTCTCCTCCTGCGCCTCCTCCTGTTCCATCACATGTGCTGCTGCTGCTGCTGCTGCTGGGTTAGCGTTGCCGATCCCTGTTTATTAAACCTCTCATCTTTATTACATTTATGACTGCATGGCGGCAAAAAACATTGCTATATCCGCACGCTATTTGTCCTCATGCAAGGCCTGGGATGTTGTGTCTCAAAAAGCGTGGCCTTCTCCTCCAGCGCCTCCTCCTGTTCCATCACGTGTGCTGCTGCTGCTGCTGGCCTGGGTTAGCGTTTCTGGTCCCTGTTTATTGAACCTCTCATCTGTATTACATTTATGACTGCATGGCGGCAAAAAGCATTGCTATATCCACACGCTATTTGTCCTCATGCAAGGCCTGGGATGTTGTGTCTCAAAAAGCGTGGCCTTCTCCTCCTGCGCCTCCTCCTGTTCCATCACATGTGCTGCTGCTGCTGCTGGGTTAGCATTGCCGGTCCCTGTTTATTGAACCTCTCATCTTTATTACATTTATGACTGCATGGCGGCAAAAAGCATTGCTATATCCGCACGCTATTTGTCCTCATGCAAGGCCTGGGATGTTGTGTCTCAAAAAGCGTGGCCTTCTCCTCCTGCGCCTCCTCCTGTTCCATCACGTGTGCTGCTGCTGGGTTAGCATTGCCGGTCCCTGTTTATTGAACCTCTCATCTTTATTACATTTATGACTGCATGGCAGCAAAAAGCATTGCTATATCCGCACGCTATTTGTCCTCATGCAAGGCCTGGGATTTTGTGTCTCAAAAAGCGTGGCCTTCTCCTCCTGCGCCTCCTCCTGTTCCATCACGTGTTCTGCTGCTTGTGCTGGGTTAGCGTTACCGGTCCCTTTTCCTGGAACCTATTCTCTGTATTACATTTATGACTGCATGGCGACAAAAAGCATGTTACCTGTGCAAAGAAACATGACATTTTCCACATTTAAAAGACAGTTTTTCCTTTGAAACTTTACAATCAATTTTCTCAAAAACTATAAGCTCTTTTTCAAATATTTTTTTCCTCTTGTACCCACTCCCAAGGTGCACATACCCTGCAAATTTGGGGTATGTAGCATGTAAGGAAGCTTTACAAAGCATGAAAGTTCGGGTCCGCATTGACTTCCATTATGTTCGGAGTTCGGCGCGAACACCCGAACATCGCGGCGATGTTCGGCGAACGTTCGCGAACCCGAACATCTAGGTGTTCGCCCAACACTACTTGTGATGTGTACACTTGCTAATTACAATTATTCAGACCCATTTCATATTCATTGTGTCAGAAAGTTTTTAACTACAGTAACTCAGTTTTATGTTGAGTGACCATTATTGTGATGCTAGATCAGAGGCGCTCCAGCAGGTGTCAATGCACCACACCATGAACACTGTCACAGCTGTGTGAGGATAAGACCTTGTATCGAGATTGCAGAATTATGTAGTAAGAAACAGCGCAGGTGAATGGGTTTTCTTACTAGGTAGTTTTATGTTCCACTCGTCCACCACCTGTATATGCATTCAAGTGCAGGAAAACGAAACAGTAATGCACTCAGTGGTATATGTCGTGTTCACTTTATTTCTGGATAAAAGGCAGCAACGGTATAGGAGTTTACACTTACTTTGCGAGGGTCCTAATCCACTTAGGACCCCCCCCCCCCGGTGTATAGCGCTTCCCACACAAGACAGCCTAATACATGACCTCAGTAACTGAGGTTAGTAATGAAAAAACAGACAAACCGAGAGCCCAGTATAGTGCAGTATGTATTGGAACAGGGAGGAAAAAATGACAAGTAAGTATTATACTTACAAACATGGGTTACCACTTAGGCAACCACTTTTTACACAGGTGGGGAGATTAGACCTGTCCCCACTAAGGAATAAGATGTCGCTCTCTGTAGAAGAAGGAAGAAGAGGGTGTATCACCCTTCCACCAAGGGTGGTAAACTGGATATATCGATGTGCAGAGGCACCAAAAGGATAAAATACGCTAAAAAGTTATTCAAGTGGTGGTGGTGGACCAGCCACTCTAAAATAGACACGAGGCTGTCGCTTGAAGTCAAAACAATTTATTCACATACTCCGAGATAAAACTGCAATGCGTTTCATGGGCAAGATCCTGCTTCTTCATGCATTAAATAACAGGAGTATCACACTAAAAATGACAGAGATGTAGAGCATATCAGAGCGCTGTATGTGTATAGTTGTATTATATGGATACATGGAAATATATTTCTCACTAAAATACCGCTTTTCCACCTGCCCACACCAAGCTTATGCATAAATCCCCCCCCCCGGCTTTACACTATTCCTGGTGCAATATTTTAAGTCATTCTCTGGATACCAAAATGTTTATATAAAGGTACTATACTATTACAGTAACCACAACCTCTGCCACCCCTTCCACGAAGCAATATTTTGTTTACTGCATCCCCCAATA
This sequence comes from Hyperolius riggenbachi, assembly GCF_040937935.1. Lineage (NCBI taxonomy): Eukaryota > Metazoa > Chordata > Amphibia > Anura > Hyperoliidae > Hyperolius > Hyperolius riggenbachi. Next base: position 20,842,558 of record NC_090653.1, on the reverse strand, counting down.
CAATACTATATTAATATATTTCCATGTATGCATATAATACAGCTATACACATACAGTGCTCTGATATGCTCTTCATCTCTGTCATTTTTAGTGTGATACTCCTGTTATTTAATGCCTGAAGAAGTGGGTTCTTGCCCGTGAAACGCGTTGCAGTTTTATCTCGGAGAATGTGAATAATTGTTTTGACTTCAAGCGACAGCATCGTGTCTATTTTAGAGTGGCTGGTCCACCACCACCACCTGAATATTTTAAACTTTTTAGCGTATTTTATCCTTTTGGCGCCTCTGCACATCGATATTAGAGTTGGGCCGAACGGTTCGCTGGCGAACGGTTCCTGGCGAACTTCGGTGGTTCGCGTTCGCCTCCCGCAGGCGAACGTTTGCGGAAGTTCGCTTCGCCCAGTTCGCATCAAAAAACAAAATTTTTACCCTCCATTTCACTGTCAGCAGACATGTTATGGTCAAACACACTGCTTGAGGACCCGCCCACCCTCCCTTCAAGCTAGGTCCTTTATACCATTTGACTCAGTTGTCTGCCTACACTAATTAGTTATGGGACAGCTGCTACACTCTCTGCTAGTGAGATTTTAATTGGCCTCCCTCCTCCCACCTCCCTCCGGGAGGAGGGTGTCTTCTGGCAGGGAATTATACTTTTTTAAAAGCCAGTATATATCATACCATAGCTGGGAATCGAACCCAGATCACACTGCGTGGTGGACACATCAGTGCATCACCCTAAGCACTGTACCACTACAGTAGTAAGTGAAGCTACCGTAAAATGTACCATTAATGCTCAATGCAATAGAACCATTAGGTTGCTTAAAGGAGAACTGTAGTGAGAGGTATATGGAGGCTGCCATATTGATTTCCTTTTAAGCTATACCAGTTGCCTGGCAGCCCTGCTGATCTATTTGGCTGCAGTAATAATAATAATTATAATCCAAACATTTGTATAGCGCTTTTCTCCTGTCAGACTCAAAGCGCTCAAGAGCTGCAGCCACAGGGACGCACTCAAGAGGCCACCCTGCAGTGTTAGGGAGTCTTGCTTTGAACTCCTTACTGAATAGGTACTTGACCTAGCCAGGATTCGAACCCTGGTCTCCCATGTCAAAGGCAGAACCCTTAACCAGTACACTATCCAGCCACTGTCGTGTGAATCCCACCAGAAACAAGCATGCAGCTAATCTTGTCAGATCTTACAAAAATGTCAAACACCAGATCTGCTGCATGCTTGTTCAGGGTCTAGGGCTAAAAGTATTGGAGGCAGAGGATCTGCAGGATAGCCAGGTAACTGGTATTGCTTAAAAGGAAATCAATATGGTAGCCTCCATATACCTTTCACTACAGTTCTCCTTTAAAGGGAACCTTAACTGAGAGTGATATGGCTGTTTCCTGTAAACAATACCAGTTGCCTGGCAGTCCAGCTGATCTTTGTGACTGCAATAGTGGCTGAATCACACCCTGAAACAAGCATGCAGCTAATCCAGTCTGACTTCAGTCAGAGCACCTGATCTGCATGCTTGTTCAGGGGCTGTGGCTAAAAGTATTAGAGACACAGGATCAGCAGGCGATTCAGGCAACTGGTATTATTTTAAAAGGAAAAATCCATATCCTTCTCCGTTTAGGTTCCCTTTAAGGATTTGTAGCATAAAAGCCAACTCACATTGGCTGGGATTCGAACCTGGGTCTCACTGTATGGTGGACAAGCACACTATCCACTATACCAACTGAAGCTGGCCTGAAATTGCTGGCCTGAAATTGCTGGCCTGAAAACAAGCTGCATCACACCCTGAAACAAGCATGCAGCTTGTTTTCAGGCCAGCAATTTCAGGCCAGCATTTTCAGGCCAGCATCAGTTGGTATAGTGGATAGTGTGCTTGTCCACCATACAGAGAGACGCACTCAAGAGGCCACCCTGCAGTGTTAGGGAGTCTTGCTTTGAACTCCTTACTGAATAGGTACTTGACCTAGCCAGGATTCGAACCCTGGTCTCCCATGTCAAAGGCAGAACCCTTAACCAGTACACTATCCAGCCACTGTCGAGTGAATCCCACCAGAAACAAGCATGCAGCTAATCTTGTCAGATCTTACAAAAATGTCAAACACCAGATCTGCTGCATGCTTGTTCAGGGTCTAGGGCTAAAAGTATTGGAGGCAGAGGATCTGCAGGATAGCCAGGTAACTGGTATTGCTTAAAAGGAAATCAATATGGTAGCCTCCATATACCTTTCACTACAGTTCTCCTTTAAAGGGAACCTTAACTGAGAGTGATATGGCTGTTTCCTGTAAACAATACCAGTTGCCTGGCAGTCCAGCTGATCTTTGTGACTGCAATAGTGGCTGAATCACACCCTGAAACAAGCATGCAGCTAATCCAGTCTGACTTCAGTCAGAGCACCTGATCTGCATGCTTGTTCAGGGGCTGTGGCTAAAAGTATTAGAGACACAGGATCAGCAGGCGATTCAGGCAACTGGTATTATTTTAAAAGGAAAAATCCATATCCTTCTCCGTTTAGGTTCCCTTTAAGGATTTGTAGCATAAAAGCCAACTCACATTGGCTGGGATTCGAACCTGGGTCTCACTGTATGGTGGACAAGCACACTATCCACTATACCAACTGAAGCTGGCCTGAAATTGCTGGCCTGAAATTGCTGGCCTGAAAACAAGCTGCATCACACCCTGAAACAAGCATGCAGCTTGTTTTCAGGCCAGCAATTTCAGGCCAGCATTTTCAGGCCAGCATTTTCAGGCCAGCATTTTCAGGCCAGCATTTTCAGGCCAGCATTTTCAGGCCAGCATTTTCAGGCCAGCTTCAGTTGGTATAGTGGATAGTGTGCTTGTCCACCATACAGAGAGACCCAGGTTCGAATCCCAGCCAATGTGAGTTGGCTTTTATGCTACAAATCCTTAAAGGGAACCTAAACGGAGAAGGATATGGATTTTTCCTTTTAAAATAATACCAGTTGCCTGAATCGCCTGCTGATCCTGTGTCTCTAATACTTTTAGCCACAGCCCCTGAACAAGCATGCAGATCAGGTGCTCTGACTGAAGTCAGACTGGATTAGCTGCATGCTTGTTTCAGGGTGTGATTCAGCCACTATTGCAGTCACAAAGATCAGCTGGACTGCCAGGCAACTGGTATTGTTTACAGGAAACAGCCATATCACTCTCAGTTAAGGTTCCCTTTAAAGGAGAACTGTAGTGAAAGGTATATGGAGGCTACCATATTGATTTCCTTTTAAGCAATACCAGTTACCTGGCTATCCTGCAGATCCTCTGCCTCCAATACTTTTAGCCCTAGACCCTGAACAAGCATGCAGCAGATCTGGTGTTTGACATTTTTGTAAGATCTGACAAGATTAGCTGCATGCTTGTTTCTGGTGGGATTCACACGACAGTGGCTGGATAGTGTACTGGTTAAGGGTTCTGCCTTTGACATGGGAGACCAGGGTTCGAATCCTAGCTAGGTCAAGTACCTATTCAGTAAGGAGTTCAAAGCAAGACTCCCTAACACTGCAGGGTGGCCTCTTGAGTGCGTCCCTGTGGCTGCAGCTCTTGAGCGCTTTGAGTCTGACAGGAGAAAAGCGCTATACAAATGTTTGGATTATAATTATTATTATTACTGCAGCCAAATAGATCAGCAGGGCTGCCAGGCAACTGGTATAGCTTAAAAGGAAATCAATATGGCAGCCTCCATATACCTCTCACTACAGTTCTCCTTTAAGCAACCTAATGGTTCTATTGCATTGAGCATTAATGGTACATTTTACGGTAGCTTCACTTACTACTGTAGTGGTACAGTGCTTAGGGTGATGCACTGACGTGTCCACCATGCAGTGTGATCTGGGTTCGATTCCCAGCTATGGTATGATATATACTGGCTTTTAAAAAAGTATAATTCCCTGCCAGAAGACACCCTCCTCCCGGAGGGAGGAGGCAATAGGTTGAAGGGTTGGAGGGAGGTGGGAGGAGGGAGGGAGCCCTCCTCGAGCAGTGAAGTGTATTTCACTCAATTAGGTGTGACTCCAGGCATTAGAGCTTTTGAAACATGTTTTCTATCATTTTTGCAGTGTATAGAATTTTTTAAAACTTTGAAAGTTCGCCTCCCCATTGAAGTCTATTGCGGTTCGCGAACTTTTTCGCGAACCGAACCTTTCGCGGAGGTTCGCGAACAGGGTTCGCGAACCGAAAATCGGAGGTTCGGCCCAACTCTAATCGATATAACATGTTAGTAATGAGTTGGAAATATTAAGGTTAATATTGTAACAACATGGTGACATAAAACATAGTAATAGTTGAGAAAAAGAGAATACTTTAAATGTTTATGTTGTGGATTTCTTCATCCTACTATGCTTGTGGCCCAAAAGATAAATAAAAATGCAATATTATTTTTATATCATAATCTGTTATATAATCTTTTATATTTTTAGTCAATTTAAAATACCGTGTTCATGTTGTCTGAACAGGAGCTTAGCAAGTACCCTTAAAAAAACTATTCAGAGCTAATGAAGAGTTGTTATAACTAAGGTCCATCCTTGAGTATGAGTGTTGTACATAAGAGAAGAACCGGATTCATCTGGGATCCCCCCAAGACTTAATCTATATTCTTTAATTAGTAAATTGATCCTCTTAATTTTTGCTGATGCCATCACTAGATATTGTCGTTTTATATAAGTATTTTATATTTCAATGTTTTTTATTGGAGATACACAGTATCATACAACATGCATTGTAAAAGTAGCATTGGAAAGTTGTTGTAAGCAGAAGACTCGTGATCACGACCTCATGATTAGAATCCCTGACAGCAGGGTCGGACAACTATCTTTAAAGTGGGATTAAACTCCATATTAACTGAAAAATTTTAAATAAATCATCATGTAAAAAATTATTTATTTAGCTTACCTTTCCTGGTTTTTTTTAGTGTTCACTGTCAGATTTAGGAGAAATGTGATATGAAAAAAAAGAAAAAAAATATTTCTGCTGGTTTCCATCTTTAGTGTTTCTCTGTGATGCCAAAAGTGATGTCACTTCTGCCCTTTTTTAAACCCGCATTAGTGTTAATTTAATGATTATTTAAGAGATTGTTGGTCCACCCGTGGAAAACATCACCTAGATATCAGCCTTACATCACCCTGTAAACTCTTTAGCGGGAGGGTGGTTAAAGACCTTCCAGTCATAGTGTCCTTATCCTATCTGAAATGTGAAGTTTCTGTTATTTACTTTTTGAGATAAGCTTGTTAATGTAGCTAAACAAAAAAGACTCTCAACAATTCTGTTGGCACTGCACAGTTTGGCACAGTTCAGAAAAGACACACAGACCAGGTAAAAAATTAAAATATAAAATTAGGGGACACACTGTATAGGGACCAATAAAAAAATAGGTTTACACATATATTTTGTGCACTATTTTAGGCATTTTTTTCGGGGGATAGTACATACCTCATTAGGCTGAATAACCATGTGATGGTCTTCAGGCTGAATACAACTTTTAGAAGGAGGAGGAACCGAGCATATATCTGTAGGTTGGATTCAAACATCTTCAGGCTAGAACAGGGTGCAATCATCCATAGGATGGATGCAAAGACCAGCAGGCTGGAAGATGGTGCAATTATCTGTAAGCTCGATGCAAGCAACTGCAGGCTAGAACAGGGTGCAGTTATCTTTAGCTCAATGCAAACATTTGCAGGTCATAAGCAGTTAGCTTCTCGTGAGGGAAATTATATGTTGGCAGGAGCAGAGTAGAGGTTAGGGCCACTGCACACCAAAAAGTGCTAGCGTAATCGCAAAAGCTTAGTGCTTTTTTAAGTGATTTTCCTAGGCGGTTCTAGGCATATGCCTAGCGATTTTCTAATCATGCATATCAATTTTTGGAGCGTTTTAGTGTAGTGTTAGTTACTTTTTGCAACAGTACAGCTGTAACTTAACAGCTTCTGTAACAAAACTGCTTGGAAAATTCCACTGGCCTAGTGCTTTTCAGAGCGATTTTCCACTTTCCTATACTTAACATTGAGGCTGAATCAACTCAGAAATCACCAAAAATGCTGCAGGACCTGCATTTGCATTTGGGAAAAAAGTTTATCACTCTGGTGTGCTCCATTCCATTCATTTACATTAGCCAAGTGCTTTTCAAAGCAGTGGCATTTTAAAAAGTGTTCAGAAGTGCTCTTGGTGTGCACCAGCCCTTACTGGTTGCAAGAGAGGAATGGATATTGAAGGAAAATATTTCCATTTGGATTCCACTTTTTTGAAAGTCTTATAAGCTGGAGCAGACTTTGATCAAAATATGCTGCCTTAATTGCTGTACAGGTTCAGTTTTAGCAATTGAGTGCTGTGAGCTTTGAATGTAGGCAGAGGTAGACAGAGAATGAATGGAAATAGGAGAAGAAAGGAAGCAGGTTGACAAGATTTCCTGACATATGGAGATTAGGAGAGAAACTGATTTACTTTTGAAGAAGCTATAAATAGGAGAACAAAGGAAGCAGGTTAACAAGATTTCCTGACATATGGAGATTAGGAGAGAAGCTGAATTACTTTTGCAGACGTTAATTAATCAATTAGAGATTGAGCTGAACACAAACAAGCAATCATATAGTTAATGTAAGAGCTGCTCATAGTTAAGGAGTGATCTAAAGGTTTGGTCAACAATGTGTATTCCAAACAAAACCCCTAGGAGGTAAGAAGGACTGTGCTCCACAGCACTTGATTAAATGTATATATATATAGCACCAATGTCACCAGTTGTAGGGGATCCGCAGACTTTGTTTGAGTACACACACTCTCCAATCATGATCCAATACACATGTGTATTATTTGAAAAAAAAATCTCCTTTGGTCCTAGTATGTGCAATTGTATAAGTAATGCTATTAGGTTTATTCACATTAAAGACCATGTCAATAAGGAGAGGTATAGAAGATGCCCAATCATATCTATATATTCAATTGCTCCAGATGACTTTAGAAAATTGGATGATTTTGGTTAAAGCAGGGATTAAAGTTGGGTCTGGTGATGTCCATCAAAAGGGGAATGAATAGACCGAGGCCAACCAATGCTCCATGATCTCCTTCCATTTAGCATAAGCTTATAAGTGGGTCCATGGTATGACATGTGGTAAAAGTGCTTCTAAATAGTATCTGGCAATATCTGGAACACCTAGTCCCCATGCTCCCTTCTATGTCATAGCACCAATTTGGCAATATTGTGCTTTTTGAATGCCCGAAAAAAATTATATAATATTATTTTTGAGTGACTTGGAAATGCGTGTAGGGACACACACCGGACGTCTCAAAATTGCAAAGTGATTTATGATGGATCGTCATAGATATACTAAATATTCTGCCAAAGAATGATAATTTAAGGAGGCATTTTTATCTTAGAAGAAGAGGTTATAAATTATGGAAAATTGAGAAAAAGTAAGAATTAGTGATGTGCACACATTTTGTGTAATCATAATATCCCATCATAATTCTCTAACGATCGGTGTAACACAGAGAGGATCTGATTACCGGTGATCTGCAGTATCACCGAGAATGCAGATATATACCTGATTATAGATGATCTGCAGTATCACCGATAATCAGATATATCTCTAACCTCTGGACACCTGAGTAATATATGAGTGTTTGGTGCAACAGTAATACTTTGAGGAGAGCACCCGTGCAGTGGGTGCAAGGCAGTAGGAGGTACTGCCCAGAGAACAGATTCCTTCCAATGGCCTGAGGCTCCCCAAGGGGCGGAGCCAGGCTGAGAGTGGGAAGGACAGAACGTGAGTGACACCAATGAGGAAGTGTCACTGACAGATCTGTGAACTATCTCTTAACAGAAGAGAGAGTTCTCGAGGTCGGACAGGCCAGGTCGTTAACACACGGACAGATAAAGTACAGAGACAGTATACAGATGCAGAAGCCTAAGACCAGCTGAGTTTGGCAACAGGGTATCAGAATGACAAAGGTACAGAATCAGAGATCAGAAGAATGGTCAGGAAAGCAGAAGGTCATAACAGATAATCAACAATGCCTAGGCTTGAGTGTGAGCTCCAAGATTCTCAACACTCCTGGAACTAGACTAGATAATGATAATAATACAGATGGTACAGAATTCCTAGACTAAGGTGTGAGTTCCTTGATCGTCAACACCTTGGAAACTGGTCTAGATAATAACACAGATAATAACAGAATTCCTAGACTAAGGTGTGAGCTCCATGATCATCAACACCTAAGAAACTGGTCTAATAAACACAGATACTGACAGGGTCTGAGTGCTACCACGTAGTGATCGCAACGCTAGACACCAGAGAAATGACCAGCACCCAGTATATATACACCAGCGCTCTCCAGCGCCTCTCCCAAGTGCTGGACCAATGAAAGCTGCTGAAATTGTCAGCTGACCGGCTTGGTCAGCTGACCCCCTTCTGACTGTCATAAAGGCCCCGCCCGCGCGCGTCCTCCTGAACCAGTGTGGACTATCAGTCCCAGCCACACCAGACATGTGTTGTAATGTTTCTGCTGTGTTGGATGCGGAATCCGCCGCACCGCTGTCTGTGCGTGCTGCGTTTTTCTCCGCATTCAGCATTACTGATAGGAGTAGGCCTATGCGTGCAACCTGCCGCATCAGACGCGGAATCCCCGCCCTGTTGTCTGGGCATGCGGTGGTTCCTCCACGCTCCGACTGCGCGCCAGCTGCCATGTTGAACGCGGAATCAGCCGCCTTGCTCTGAGTACTAGCGGTGGCTTTTCCGCGTTTCCTCACAAATTCGCAAATTCGCAATCATGATGTGAAATCATAATGAGAAAATTTAGAAAAAAAATCATATTAATTTCACCTGTAAGAACTGTAATTTTGCATAATTTTTTGCCGTCCCTAGCGGTATTGACGGATATACACGTCAATACAAAGCCTGCTGTAAACAGTATGAACGTGCATACACGTCAATACTCTCCTGCACTCTATACTAGACGCTTGCTTGACACATTTTGCAAAGTTACAGGAAAAAAAGTTATGAAAATTAATTGGATGACTTTTTGCACAGAAATCCTGGGGAAATTGAACGCCAGGGAGGTTAAATCCATGCCAATTGTAGCAATTCAAAGCAAAATGCTTTTGTTATCAAAATTACTAGGGAAGTAATGGGAACAAGTTAGTGTTGGGCGAACAGTGTTCGCCACTGTTCGGGTTCTGCAGAACATCACCCTGTTCGGGTGATGTTCGAGTTCGGCCGAACACCTGACGGTGCTCGGCCAAACCGTTCGGCCATATGGCCGAACTAAGAGCGCATGGCCGAACGTTCCCCGAACGTTCGGCTAGCGCTGTGATTGGCCGAACGGGTCACGTGGTTCGGACCCGAACGCGCTCTGATTGGCCGAACTGTCACGTGGTTCGGGTAAATAAATACCCGAACCACGTCATATCTCCGCCATTTGTCTGTGGGTTTAGCTTTGGGTAGGCAGGCAGGGTAGTTCGCGCTCCAGCCACGCTAGCCAGGGTCCCCCCCAGTCATTGTGTGTCACTGCTGGGAACAGTAGTACACCGCTCGTTCAGCCACACTATATAGCATTCTGTGTACTGTTCTGTGTCTGCTGGGAACAGTGGTACACCGCTCGTTCAGCCACACTATATAGCATTCTGTGTACTGTTCTGTGTCTGCTGGGAACAGTAGTACACCGCTCGTTCAGCCACACTATAAAGCATTCTGTGTACTGTTCTGTGTCTGCTGGGAACAGTAGTACACCGCTCGTTCAGCCACACTATATAGCATTCTGTGTACTGTTCTGTGTCTGCTGGGAACAGTAGTACACCGCTCGTTCAGCCACACTATATAGCATTCTGTGTACTGTTCTGTGTCTGCTGGGAATAGTGGTACACCGCTCGTTCAGCCACACTATATAGCATTCTGTGTACTGTTCTGTGTCTGCTGGGAACAGTGGTACACCGCTCGTTCAGCCACACTATATAGCATTCTGTGTACTGTTCTGTGTCTGCTGGGAACAGTAGTACACCGCTCGTTCAGCCACACTATATAGCATTCTGTGTACTGTTCTGTGTCTGCTGGGAATAGTGGTACACCGCTCGTTCAGCCACACTATATAGCATTCTGTGTACTGTTCTGTGTCTGCTGGGAACAGTAGTACACCGCTCGTTCAGCCACACTATATAGCATTCTGTGTACTGTTCTGTGTCTGCTGGGAATAGTGGTACACCGCTCGTTCAGCCACACTATATAGCATTCTGTGTACTGTTCTGTGTCTGCTGGGAACAGTGGTACACCGCTCGTTCAGCCACACTATATAGCATTCTGTGTACTGTTCTGTGTCTGCTGGGAACAGTAGTACACCGCTCGTTCAGCCACACTATATAGCATTCTGTGTACTGTTCTGTGTCTGCTGGGAACAGTAGTACACCGCTCGTTCAGCCACACTATAAAGCATTCTGTGTACTGTTCTGTGTCTGCTGGGAACAGTAGTACACCGCTCGTTCAGCCACACTATATAGCATTCTGTGTACTGTTCTGTGTCTGCTGGGAACAGTAGTACACCGCTCGTTCAGCCACACTATATAGCATTCTGTGTACTGTTCTGTGTCTGCTGGGAACAGTGGTACACCGCTCGTTCAGCCACACTATATAGCATTCTGTGTACTGTTCTGTGTCTGCTGGGAACAGTAGTACACCGCTCGTTCAGCCACACTATATAGCATTCTGTGTACTGTTCTGTGTCTGCTGGGAACAGTAGTACACCGCTCGTTCAGCCACACTATATAGCATTCTGTGTACTGTTCTGTGTCTGCTGGGAATAGTGGTACACCGCTCGTTCAGCCACACTATATAGCATTCTGTGTACTGTTCTGTGTCTGCTGGGAATAGTGGTACACCGCTCGTTCGCCACTGTATAGCATTGTGCTCTGTGTCGCTTCTGGGAATAGTGGTACACCGCTCACCCGTCACTGTATAGCATTGTGCTCTGTGTCACTGCTGGGAATAGTGGTACACCGCTCACCCGTCACTGTATAGCATTGTGCTCTGTGTCGCTGCTGGGAATAGTGGTACACCGCTCACCCGTCACTGTATAGCATTGTGCTCTGTGTCGCTGCTGGGAATAGTGGTACTGTATAGCATTTCTGTACTGCCACTGTACTGCTGCCAGTCAGCGTGTACTGTAAGGATAAGTGAAATGAGGAAGAAATCCGGTGAAAGAGGGAGGGGCAAGGGAAGAGGTGTTTCCCCTGACGGTTCACGTACAGGCCACAGGGGAGCACCCAAGAAAACCCACTCAATACCGCCCATGTTGTCCAGGACAACAACCCTCACAAATCCAAAAGAACAGGACCAGATAATTACTTGGATGACCTCTCAAGCGTCCAGCAGTGGGTTAAGCAGCACCAGCACATCACGCACGAGGTCCGAGTCCTCAGCCAGTTACAAGGAGCCAGTGGGCACAAAGCTGACACAACCGGCAGCGACACCACGCACACAACTGCCAGATAACCAGTCCGATGAATTACCTCAGGACACAATGGGGTATTCGCAGGAGCTATTCCCAGCCCAACAAACTTCCACCTTTCAAAGGTCAATGGAGGAACAGCCAGAAATGTTGTGCCTGGATTCACAACCGTTAACTGTGGGAAATGCACCGCGCACTGAAATACAAGGCGAGTCCGAAGAGGACTCGGAAACCCAAATCCCAGAGCAATTTGGGCAGGAGGGGTTGCAATTGCAGGAGGTCGGCCGACAAGATCTGGAAGACGACGTTGGAGTGTGCTGCGCAGAGGTCGTTGTGGGGAGCTCTACTCCACGGCGGTGGCCCACAATGACATATGACGAGTTTGAGGAGATGGAAGAGGAGGGTATGGACAATGTGGACAGAGACCCAGATTTTGTTTGTGAACGAGAACATCGCCGTCGTAGCAGCAGCACAGATGAGTCTGTTGAAGAACCCACTGCTGCACGAGTTCGCCTTGTGCCACAAGGTAGGCGGCGCGCAATTTCAGGCACCACAAGCGTGGAAGTTCAAGTGAGAGGCAAAAGAGGAGCAAACAGAAATCGCCAGCAAGGAGGCAGGTGCTCCAAAGTCTGGGCTTTCTTTGAAGACTGCACTGAGGATGTTACCATGGCGATTTGCAAGGTGTGCAAGACCCGCCTGAGCAGGGGGAAAAATATTAACAACCTCTCCACCACCAGCATGAGCCGTCACATGCTATCCAAACATCCCACTCTTTGGGCAAACGCGTCAGGACAGGGTACCAGAAACAACACTGCCTCCCTTGGGTTCACCAGACCCGCCTCAGCAGCAGCAGTAGCCCAGCCATTGCGTGGTTCACAACATTCACAAACATCAGACGACGCTGACACTGTCACTTTCCGGAGTAGTGCTCTTGAGGTCTCCCAGTGTTCATCAAACACAACAACCAACAGCCCTTCCGTGTGCAGCGCTACGGTTCAGTTGTCTGTGTCGGAGATGTTTGAGCGCAAGAGGAAATTGCCAGCAAATGACCCCCGGGCCGTGGCAGTAACAGCCAGCATAGCCAAGCTTCTGGCCTGCGAAATGCTGCCATATCGATTGGTGGAGACAAACAGCTTCAAGGGCATGATGTCAGTGGCCATCCCACGTTACGTGGTTCCCAGCCGCTACCACTTTGCACGCTCTGCAGTGCCTGAGTTGCATGAGCACGTGGTCAGCAAAATAACCCGAAGCTTGAAGAATGCCGTTGCCTGCAAGGTTCACCTCACCACTGACACCTGGACGAGTGCGTTCGGCCAGGGTCGATACATCTCCCTTACCGCGCACTGGGTGAACCTTGTGGAGCCTGGCAGCGATTCCTCACCTGCTACGGCACGGGTGTTGCCCACGCCACAAACAGCTGCACCGCCGTCCCTCCCACTGGATAACAGCAGCACCTACCTCTCTGACTCCTTCTCCTCCAACGCATCTCAAAGCTGTACCTCATCCGGAAACGCTAACCCAGCAGCAGTAGGATCGTGGAAGCAGTGCAGCACAGCTGTTGGCATGCGTCAGCAAGCGTTGCTGAAGCTCATCTGCCTTGGGGATAAGCAGCACACAGGGGAGGAAATTTGGAGGGGAATAAAGGAACAGACGGATTTGTGGCTGGCACCGCTGGACCTGAAACCGGGCATGGTTGTGTGTGATAATGGGAGTAATCTCATTCGCGCTTTAAGGTTGGCTAAGCTGACACACATCCCTTGCCTGGCGCACGTGATGAACCTAGTAGTTCAGCGGTTCCTGAGGACATACCCAGGCGTGCCCGATCTGCTGTTGAAGGTGCGTCGAGTGTCCAAACATTGTAGAAATTCCAGTACTGCTTCGGGGGCACTCGCCAAGATGCAGGAGCGCTTCAATCTCCCCCACCATCGCTTGCTGTGTGATGTCCCTACGCGCTGGAATTCTACGCTGCACATGCTAGCCCGCTTTTGCGAGCAGAAGAGTGCAGTGGTCCAGTACATGACGGCGCAGTACCGAGGCGCATCCGGCCAGCTGCCAAGCTTCTGTGGATCCGATTGGGCCAACATGTTGGACCTCTGCCAAGTCCTCCAAAATTTTGAGCAATCCACGTTGCTTGTGAGCAGTGACAACTCTTCAGTCAGCATTACCATACCACTGCTGTGTTTACTGAAGAGGTCGATGTTAAAAATCAAGGAAACAGCTGTCATGATGCAACTGGGGGAATCTGAAGGAGAAAACGATCAGCGTGATGGTACCAACATCAGGCCATCCGCTTCAGGGAACGCTGGCCCCAGCAGCTATGACGAAGAAGAGGAGGAGGAACAGCTGGAGTTGGAGCAGGAATTTCATGCCACCACTGACGAGGGCCAGAGCGGTGCACGTTGGACTTCCACAATTCAACGCGAATGGTCAGCAGAAGCAGACCAGGAGGAAGGTGACGACTATGATGCATCACAACAACTATCACAACGCTCACAAGAGGATGATGAGGATTCTGGTAGGACTCTGGCACACATGGCTCAATTCATGCTAGACTGCATTGAACGTGACCCACGCATTGTGCGCATTCTGGACAACACCAATTACTGGGTTTATACCCTTCTGGATCCACGGTACAAACACAATGTTCCAAAACTGCTTGAAGAAAGAGTCAGACAGGTCAAAATGGAAGAATACCAGCAGGCCCTTGTGGAGACTTTAGAGAGGAGATTGACATCCTCCCCCTCCTCTAGCCAGTTGTACGCAGACAGACTGACTTCCGCAAACCCAGGACGACCAGGAGGGCAGCAAACAACGCAAGCCGCAGCTAGTACCCAAAAGGGAATGGTATCGGCAGTGTCCTTGGAGTGGGAAAATTTTCTGACACCCATGCAGCCGCAGCCCACTGAACAGCAAGCGTGCAGATCCACCTCCAACACCGATCGCCTGGAGAAGATGGTCAAGGACTACATGTCAGATGGCGTAGCTGTGTCGAACCATCCATCTGCACCCTTCAACTATTGGGTATCGAAGCTAGACACCTGGCACGAACTGGCAATGTACGCAATAGAGGTGCTGGCTTGCCCGGCAGCCAGCGTTATGTCGGAACGCTGTTTCAGTGCTGCCGGAGGCATCGTCACAGATCGGCGTATCCGCCTCTCTACAGAAAATGCAGACCGTCTGACTCAAATTAAAATGAATCAATCCTGGATTGGAAATGACTACGCAACACTCCAGGACCCCAACCAAGTAACATGACCAATGAACATCTGGGATGGTGTTGCGTTTCCGGGCCCTGTTTATTGAACCTCTCATCTGTATTACATTTATGACTGCATGGCGGCAAAAAGCATTGCTGCTATATCCGCACGCTTTTTGTCCACATGCAAGGCCTGGGTTGTTGTGTCTCACAAAGCGTGGCCTTCTCCTCCTGCGCCTGCTCCTGTTCCATCACGTCTGCTGCTGCTGGGTTAGCGTTGCCGCGTGGTCCCTGTTTATTGAACCACTTATCTTTATTACATTTATGACTGCATGGCGGTACAAAGCATGCTATCCGCACGCTTCTTGCCCTCATGTAAGGCCTGGGTTGTTGTGTCTCACAAAGCGTGGCCTTCTCCTCCTGCGCCTGCTCCTGTTCCATCATGTCTGCTGCTGCTGGGTTAGCGTTGCCGCGTGGTCCCTGTTTATTGAACCACTTATCTTTATTACATTTATGACTGCATGGCGGTACAAAGCATGCTATCCGCACGCTTCTTGCCCTCATGCAAGGCCGGGGTTGTTGTGTCTCACAAAGCGTGGCCTTCTTCTCCTCCTGCGCCACCCTCCTCCTGTTCCATCACGTGTGCTGCTGCTGGGTTAGCGTTACCGGTCCCTTTTCCTGGAACCTCTTATATATATTACATTTATGACTGCATGCCGACAAAAAACATGTTACCTGTGCAAAGAAAACAGACATTTCCCGCATTTAAAAGACAGTTTTCCCTTTGAAACTTTAAAATCGATTTTCTCAAAAACTATAAGCTCTTTTTGCTAAATTTTTTTTCCTCTTGTACCCACTCCCAAGGTGCACATACCCTGTAAATTTGGGGTATGTAGCATGTAAGGAGGCTTTACAAACCACAAAAGTTCGGGTCCCCATTGACTTCCATTATGTTCGGAGTTCGGGTCGAACACCCGAACATCGCGGCCATGTTCGGCCTGTTCGGCCCGAACCCGAACATCTAGATGTTCGCCCAACACTAGAACAAGTCATAAAAAGAATTGTTCAGAAAGACTTTGTGGTTTTTGAGAAAATCTTTTATAAAAATGTTTTTCAAACTGCATTTTTTCAGAGATTAAAAAAAAACATTTTTCTTTGCATTTTATTTTAAACTGATTTTCTCAAAAACGACAAGGTCTTTTTGAAAAATGATGGTGATGATTGCATGTACGGGGGCTTTTCTATTAACCTCTACATTTTGCACAAAATGACCACAAATTTTGCGTTATTACACAAAATTGTGATGGATTACACAAAACAAATTGACTTTCCAAATAGTAATTATGAATGACCATAAATGTAAAAATGTATGCTAAATTTAGGGTAATCATAATAAGCAGAGTGTGATCATCACTAATAAGAATTATAATCTGGAGTAATTTTAAGCCTTATATATTTCAGTGAAGCAGTGGGCATTGTGTATGGTAAACTAATTTGGGCCGTAGAAATAACA
This sequence comes from Hyperolius riggenbachi, assembly GCF_040937935.1. Lineage (NCBI taxonomy): Eukaryota > Metazoa > Chordata > Amphibia > Anura > Hyperoliidae > Hyperolius > Hyperolius riggenbachi. Next base: position 20,826,416 of record NC_090653.1, on the reverse strand, counting down.
TATAGAAGGGATAGCGCTTTGGTAAGAGAACAAGTAAATGTCAAATGTTCCAGGAAGAAATCACGGTGCATGTGAGACAAACAGGCCTTTTAGCATTCTGCTCACAGTGTATGTGACTTATTCACTTTCTCATACAATTTCTGACCAGATAATAGCAATGATTTAACTGTACAGGAATTCATCAGATCTTTTAATTAGTTCTGTAGACTAATCAATAGCCTCAATTCCCCACCATTGTTGGTGGGGAATCTCCTCAGTTGACATGAACATTTCTTTCTTATGGATGGAACCCAAAGCGAAATGTTGGTCTCTAAATCATGTAGTGTGAACTTCCCATAGTGTGGATAGTTAATCTACAGAGCCAGTGTTGAGGGAAAAGTCTAGTAGTGAGACTTCAGGGCAGATCTAGTTGACTTATTCTGTAACATACACTCACCTAAAGGATTATTAGGAACACCTGTTCAGTTTCTCATTAATGCAATTATCTAATCAACCAATCACATGGCGGTTGCTTCAATGCATTTAGGGGTGTGGTGCTGGTCAAGACAATCTCCTGAACTCCAAACTGAATGTCAGAATGGGAATTAAAGGTGATTTAAGCAATTTTGAGTGTGGCATGGTTGTTGGTGCCAGATGAGCCGGTCTGAGTATTTCACAATCAGCTCAGTTACTGGAATTTTCATGCACAACCATTTCTAGGGTGAGCATTGTTTCTGACCATGTCCATCCCTTCATGACCACCATGTACCCATCCTCTGATGGCTACTTCCAGCAGGATGATAAACCATATCACAAAGCTCAAATCATTTCAAATTGGTTTCTTGAACATGAGAATGAGTTCACTGTACTAAAATGGCCCCCACATTTACCAGATCTCAACCCAATAGAGCATCTTTGGGATGTGATGGAACGGGAGCTTCGTGCCCTGGATGTGCATCCCACAAATCTCCATCAACAGCAAGATATTATCCTATCAATATGGGCCAACATTTTTAAAGAATGCTTTCAACACCTTGTTGAATCAATGCCACATAGAATTAAGGCAGTTCTAAAGGTAAAAGGGGGTCAAACACCGTATTAGTATGGTGTTCCTTATAATCCTTTAGGTGAGGTGTATGTTGAAGTACTTCAACACCTTCAAGAAGGCCCTTTAAAACTTACCTTTTCACTCTGGCCTACCACCCCTCACTAGTGCTCTAAACCTGCATCGGAATTTGGTCTCCTACCTTTCGTGTCCATATTGTTCACTTTAGATAGTAAGCCTTTGGGCAGGGTCCTCCTCCTTTTGTGTCCTACCTGATTATGCACCTCCATTACTGTGCACCCATGCTATGCATTTGAGTGAACTCAACTTGCCTAATCCCCATGCTCCCCTCCAGTGACTGACTAAGAATTACCTTGTACTCCTACTGTGCTGCGTGATCTGGTTTTTCTTGTATTCCTGTATTTTCGTATTGCTGTATGTAATCTCTAGATATTGTCTGTAACCTTAACTAATGTCCAGCTCTGCATAATATGTCGGCGCTTTATAAATACAATAAATAAATAAAATACTAGCAATATGGTTTGGGTTTAATTATTGGTAGAGCAAGCCTCTAATCTTAGTGTTAGTGTTTTAAAACGGGGAATAAAAAGTGCATCCATTATGAGAAGGATTTGCTATTTTAACCACTTAAGCCCGAAGGGTTGAAATTTTTTTACATCCGAGCAACTTTCACCCCCCATTCATTTGCCAATAACTTTATCACTACTCATCACAATTAATTGATCTATATCTTGTTTTTTCCGCCACCAATTAGGCTTTCTGTGGGTGGTATATTTTGCTAAGAGCCACTTTACTGTAAATGCATTTTAACAGGAAGAATAAGAAAAAAATTGAAAAAATTCATTATTTCTCAGTTTTCAGCCATTATAGTTTTAAAATAATACATGCCTCCATAATTAAAACTCACGTATTGTATTTGCCCATATGCCCCGGGTATTTCACTGTTAAAATTATGTCCCTATCACAATGTATGGCGACAATATTTTATTTGGAAATAAAGGTGCATTTTTTCCGTTTTGCGTCCATCACTGTTTAGAAGCCCATAATTTATTAAATCATATTGATATACTCCTTTGACATGAATATTTAAAAAGTTCAGACCCTTAGGTAACTATTTATGTTTTTTTTTTATTATTATTGTAATTTTTTTTTTTAATTTAAACTTGTATGTGGGTATTTTTTGGTGTGGGAGGTAAACAGTTTTTTTTTAATATATTTATAGGTTTATTCTTAAAACTTTTTTTTTTTGGGTGTAATTTGCTATTTGGCCACAAGATGGCCAGAATCAAAAAGTCCTGGGAGTGATCGATCTCGCTCCCAGGCAGAAGAAAGGAGACCAGAGCTCAGAAAAGCCGCAGCGTCTGAAGAGACGCTGTCGGCTTTTCTCCGGGGGGGTCCGATCAGCGAAAGGGATTTATAATCCCTTTCACTGATCGGTGGGCTAGCGGCCAGCAGCGGGGGCGCGCACGGGGGGGGGGGGGGGCAACGGGACCCGAGGGAGTGCGCGCAGCCCAACTGGACGAGAAATCTCGTCCAGTTGGGCTTAAGTGGTTAATTGTGTCAAGAAAGATATATGGTCTTATAATATCTTCTCAAGAACAACTCCATGTAAATGGGAGGAGCAACCTTGTTCAATTCACCTCCTTGAATTAAGGCTGGGGTGTCCATATCTTCTTAAAAGATCAACAATTTTGATTATAATAAAGTGTGCTCCTCATAGGAGGGATACATGTGCACCTGAACTAATCTGGCTTGATCTAATTTATACTTTAGGATGTTTCGAATCACTTTTTTTGATCAAGTACATTGATTTACAAACAATGAGTATTAAGTAGAATTAATAAGTATTGCTAACCCAGCATTAAAGCACGCAAATTTACCCAAATGTCCATGAACCAGTCGTTCGCGGCGGGCTCCATAGATTTAAATGGCAGGCAAATGGCCACCAAATTTAGCGGTAAATAGCAAAGCCCCATACATGCTAGAAACACCAAATTTGCAGGGTATGTTAAGCGGGAAGCAAAACATTCAAAAAGACCTTATAGTTTTTGAGAAATCGATTTTAAATTTCTTGTTCTGAGTGTGGTACAGTGGGTTGCAAAAGTATTTGGCCCCCTTGAAGTTTTCCACATTTTGTCACATTACTGCCAGAAACATGAATCAATTTTATTGGAATTCCACGTGAAAGACCAATACAAAGTGGTCTACACATGAGAAGTGGAACGAAAATCATACATGATTCCAAACATTTTTTACAAATAAATAACTGCAAAGTGGGGTGTGCGTAATTATTCAGCCCCCTGAGTCAATACTTTGTAGAACCACCTTTTGCTGCAGTTACAGCTGCCAGTCTTTTAGGGTATGTCTGTACCAGCTTTGCACATCTAGAGACTGAAATCCTTGCCCATTCTTCTTTGTAAAACAGCTCCAGCTCAGTCAGATTAGATGGACAGCATTTGTGAACAGCAGTTTTCAGATCTTGCCACAGATTTTCGATTGGATTTAGATCTGGACTTTGACTGGGCCATTCTAACACATGGATATGTTTTGTTTTAAACCATTCCATTGTTGCCCTGGCTTTATGTTTAGGGTCATTGTCCTGCTGGAAGGTGAACTTCCGCCCCAGTCTCAAGTCTTTTGCAGTTTTCAAGAGGTTTTCTTCCAAGTTTGCCCTGTATTTGGCTCCATCCATCTTCCAGTCAACTCTGACCAGCTTCCCTGTCCCTGCTAAAGAGATGCACCCCCTGAGCATGATGCTGCCACCACCATATTTGATAGTGGAGATGGTGCATTCTGAGTGATGTGCAGTATTAGTTTTCCACCACACATAACGTTTTGCATTTTGGCCAAAAAGTTCCATTTTGGTCTCATCTGACCAGAGCACCTTCTTCCACATGGTTGCTGTGTCCCATACATGGCCTGTGGCAAACTGCAAACGGGACTTCTTATGCTTTCTGTTAACAATGCCTTTCTTCTTGCCACTCTTCCATAAAGGCCAACTTTGTACAGTGCATGACTAATAGTTGTCCTATGGACAGAGTCTCCCACCTGAGCTGTAGATCTCTGCAGCTCGTCCAGAGTCACCATGGGCCTCTTGACTGCATTTCAGATCAGCGCTCTCCTTGTTTGTCCTGTGAGTTTAGGTGGATGGCCTTGTCTTGGTAGGTTTACAGTTGTGCCATACTCCTTCCATTTCTGAATGATTGCTTGAACAATGCTCCGTGGGATGTT